>NC_056453.1:15935070-16235070 GCF_018296145.1 Oncorhynchus tshawytscha | reverse complement strand
GTGTCTTTTATACTGATAACAAGTTCAAACAGGTGCCATTAATACAGGTAACGAGTGGAGGACAGAGGAGCCTCTTAAAGAAGAAGTTACAGGTCTGTGAGAGCCAGAAATCTTGCTTGTTTGTGGGTGACCAAATACTTATTTTCCACCTTAATTTGCAAATAAATTCATTAAAAATCCTACAATGTGATTTTCTGGAGAAAAAAAATCTCATTTTGTCTGTCATAGTTGAAGTGTACCTATGATGAAAATTACAGGCCTCTCTCATCTTTTTTAGTGGGAGAACTTGCACAATTGGTGGCTGACTAAATACTTTTTTGCCCCACTGTACATTCAGCGGTCCATTAATCAATTGGTGAGTGTATCTGCTACATGGTTGAAGCTACGAACCCATAGGACCCATCTAGGCTAGCTGCGACGCCAAATAGCTCCTCAGAACCGTCCTTGGTTGGCAGGATCGCTGGAAAGAGACCAGCAGTCCCAACAACTGATGCCAACTGCTTCGCGGAATCCAAACTAAGAAGCTAGCTAGGTAATTGAAATCAATGAATTTGGCCCTAATCTATGGATTTCATATGACTGGGAATACAGATATGCATCTATTGGTCACAGACACCTTAAAAAAAAGGTAGGGACGTGCATCAGAAAACCAGTCAGTAACTGGTGTGGCCACCATTTGCCTCATGCTGTTCGACACATCTCCTTCGCATATAGTTGATCCGGCTGTTGATTGTGGCCTGTGCAATGTAGTCCCACTCCTCTTCAATGGCTGTGCGAAGTTGCTGGATATTTTTGGTATTTTATTATGATCCCCATTAGCTGTTGCAAAAGGAGCAGCTATTCTTGCTGAAGTCCACACAAAACATGAAACATGACATAATACAGAACATTAATAGACAAGAACAGCTCAAGGACAGAACTACACGAATAAAAAGGCGCCACACATAGCCTACATATCAATACATCCACACAAAATATCTAGGTCAAATAGAGGAGAAGCGCTGGGCCGTTCGTTAAGTGTAGCTTTATTTGTTTTTTAAAATCAGGTTTGCTGTTTATTTGAGCAATATGAGATGGAAGGGAGTTCCATGCAATCATAGCTCTACAGTATGCAATACTGTATGCATTCTTGAATTTGTGGACAGTGAAAAGACCCCTGGTGGCATGTCTGGTGGGGTAAGTGTGTGTGTCAGAGCTGTTTGTAAGTTGACTACGCAAACGATTTGGAATTTAACACATGAATGTTTCTTATAAAAGGAAGAAGTGATGCAGTCAATCTCTACTCAACTCTTAATAACCAAGAGAGACGGGCAGAGTACTTATATTAGAACTCTGATTTACAGTGAAGAGCAAGACTTCTCACTCTGTTCTATGCATCTACAGCTTAACTAGGTCTTTCTTTGCAGCACTTTACCACTTGACCGGAGAATAATCAAGATGACAAAACTCTGCAGGACTCCGCAGAACATCTCTTTATTATGGACAGACCTTTCCCCATCTTTACAACCATTGAATCTATATGTTTTGACCGTGACAGTCTCCTCAACTTGTTCAAAAGCCGCACCATTCATTATCAGATTTAGCTGAGGTCTAGAGTTGAGGGAATGATTTGTACCAAATACAATGCTGTTAGTTGTATTACTGGCCACCCATTCCAAAGCTGATGGCAATTCCTTCTCAAGGGTTTCGGTGACTTCATTAGCTGTGGTTGTTGACACGTGCAGTATATGGTTGAGTCATTAGCATGGGCACACAGGCTTTGTTTTATGCCAGTGGCAGATCATTGGGCCGGTAGTGAGGACGACGAGCACGCAGATGAGCTTCCCTGAGATGTTTTCTGACCGTTTATGCAGAAATGCTTTGGTTGTGCACACCCACAAATTCATCAGCTGTCTGGGTGTCTGGTCTCAAATGATCCCGCAGGTGAAGAGACCAGCCACCCGGACAGCTGATAAAACGGTGGTTTTGTACAACCAAAGTACTATGTTTCAAAACATGGTTAAAACCTTCATTTTTATCTAATGGATGGTGAATCCTTGCATCCATAGCCCTTTCTTGAAAGTGGTTACATTGCTCGAGCTCCGTCCCTAAACTTTTTGTTATAGCTTGAATTCCAAATTGCCCCTTTAACACTGTTGGTTCAAGATGTTTCCATTGCTGGTTGTTGTTTTGCCATTATTGTGGCTTTTTGTAAAAGGCAGATTCTCTCTTTTTTGGGGGGTGAACTTTGAATGTAGAGTCAGGTCTATATGTCTGCAAAGCTGTCTTGTTTAGGTTTGTGACTCTAAATCCTTGCATGGCCACAGGGTAGCCTAGTAGTTAGAGTGTTGGACTAGTAACCGTAAGGTTGTAAGTTCAAACCCCCGAGCTGACTAGGTACAAATCTGTCATTCTGCCCCTGAACAGGCAGTTACCCCACTGTTCCTAGGCTGTCATTGAAAGTAAGAATTTGTTCTTAACTAACTTGCCTAGTTAAATAAAGGTTTAAAAAAAACTTTGTGTTCAGCATTTTCAATGCTCTTCCTATATGCATGCATTCTGAGGATTTTCCTTCTCTTGATTGTGAAAATGAATTTCCCAAAGGCAAGTTGGTGTTCATCTTTCAGCAATCAATTGTGGACAGTCTCTGTAGTCACTGTTGTCACTCTATTCCTTTAATTTCCCTCACGCTGAGGTCTTGTAAATTCATGTTGGGGTTGCAAATGGATGCACATTCAATGTTGTCATTATCAGGACTTGACTTTTGCCATTCAATTATGTTGGGAAGTGTGAGGCCAACACATACCTCACCAAGGCTGTTACCTCACCAACTGCATTGCTTATTCTTTAAATGGACTACCTACAGAAATCCATCATGATTAACTATCACATTATTGTCATCAATCTGATAGTTGTTATTCTCAAAAAGCTAAGTTAGCACCTTTGAAATTCTACAATATTTTTTAGCCTGTTTGGAATTTGGAAATAGTCTTGCCATTTCAGTGTTTTATATGTTAGCCAGTATAATATGGCTTTTTTGTGTGTTTTTGGATGCCATATGCTTACCTTTTAGAGGTGCTAGCAGTGAATGGCACTGTAGAAAAAGGTTCTTCTTGATGGAGCACGCTTGATGGAGCACTGTAGATGGAGCACGCTTGATGGAGCACTGTAGATGGAGCACGCTTGATGGAGCACTGTAGATGGAGCACGCTTGATGGAGCACTGTAGATGGAGTACGCTAGATGGAGCACGCTTGCACGTTTGCTCATTTAATTTGATGATGGGAAGGATGGGCAGAGTTGCTTAAGCATTAGCCTGGGAGGCAGCGCTGCCTCACATGCTACTTTGAGTCCTTAATGCAAAAAAAGTCCCTAATGCCCGTGAGCGACTCTAGTATGGTATAAATAGTATAATATTCACTATAGTGTTTTTGCAGTCTTTTTGGGGGTTTTGTGTAGTATACCGTAGAATTTAGTGTTAACTATAGTATAATTACTGCAGTAAAAGAAAACTGTAGTTTTATACTAAATTGATTTTTAAAAATTGTGTTTTTGTGGACGGTAGAGTTTTTGCGGACATTAATGTAGTATTTACGAGTATGTGTGTGTTACCTGAGGCTGTGTTTATAATTCCATCCCTCTGAGCCAGGCCGGCTGCACACCGTTTATCTTCCCACTCAGTCGAGGAGGAACGTTTATATTGAGTCCCCCGTTACTTGATAAATGGCAGATGATCAGTCTCAATGTCATCCCCCACCCCCTTCTCTCCTCCCTCCCTCCATCCCTCCTTGCCTGCCTCATAGCACAGAACACACATTCACTCACTCTCTTTCTCCGGTGCACACTTAGTGGATACACCCAAGACCTCTTTCTCTCTATTCCTCCTCTGTTTTTTGCCTCCCCTAGCAGTCAGTCGTTCTGGGTTGAACTACTCCCTTTGGAGTTCCAGTGACAAAATACAATCAACCAGGCCGTTATGGCTACAGCGCAGAGAAATACCACCCATAGTACAGAATGTATAAAAACTTGCTAACTCTCCGCTGGTCCATTCGATTCCATTCAATCTGTCACTAGTTTCTCATAGTTTGAACTGAAGAGTACAGAGAAGAGGAGACAAAGGTTCAAATGGTTTGTTATTAACAATCCATTTGGTCATCTCTGTGATCTCACAAGGTCATTGCTGGAAATAAGAATGTGTTCTCAGTTGTTGTACCTGGTAACATGGGAGGTTCACTAAATGAATAAATAACTCACAAATGGAATTTAATTTAACCACTGTATCTCCCATGACATCTGAGCCAGCTCACCCCAAGCAACATGTAATGGCATTCTTATCCACTAAGATTAAATAATTTAAAGGTGTTTGTGGCTTTGGTGCCACAACAGCTTCTAGTGCATCAACCACCCTAGTTCTACTGTAGTATCACAAAGTCAGCAGAAGTGTTCCTGTCCCCTTGGTCTGACTGTTAATGGATTTACCGGGAAGTAGGCTCCATACGTGGAGGAGATAGTGAAACTGGGGTCAGAATTCTTCATAACCATATAATATGACCTAAAAACATTTGCAATCAATGATAATGTGTGTGTGTGTGTGTGTGTGTGTGTGTGTGTGTGTGTGTGTGTGTGTGTGTGTGTGTGTGTGTGTGTGTGTGTGTGTGTGTGTGTGTGTGTGTGTGTGAGGGAGGGGGGGCGGGTTACAGTAATCGTTGTCCCCTACGGCTGTTAATTATGCAGCTGTCGCATGGTGCAGGTCCTAGGGTGTGTGTGACTACCTGTCATGGTCGGATTCCCATAGCATACAGTTTCCTCCAGTATGACTACAGGTGAACCTGGTTAAATTGTAACTGGGCTGGTTGGATCCTAACTAGGTGAGGATATCACAATGTGCAGTGTTGACATGCTGGCTATAGATATTTGGAGGGAGGGATATAGGGGCTTGTTATATAGGGGCTTGTTATAAGGGGCTTGTTTACTTAAAAGACAGAAAGACATTGACATACAGATCATCAATAGGGGACCAAACTATCCTAAATGTTTGTTAACTATTTTGCATGCAGCAAAGTTATCTTATCAAATAAATATTTTGAAATATAGGACGCTCGTGTGCGCGTGCAGAGAGAGAGAGAGAGAGAGAAGAGGCAGACCCAGCAGGTTTTTGTGCAGGCCCAGCCTTTTATCTGTGGCTCCAGGCAGATTGCTTGGTATGAGAAGCACATCTCTGACACACAGCTCCCTCTGCTCAGATTTCTGCTCACATACACTCACGGTCAAAAGTTTTAGAACACCTACTCATTCAAGGGTTTTTCTTTAGTTTTACTATTTTCTACATTGTAGAATAATAGTGAAGACATCAAAACTATGAAATAACACAAATGGAATCATGTATTAACCAAAAAACTGTTAAACAAATCATAATATATTTTTTATTTGAGATTCTTCAAATAATCACCCTTTGCCTCGATGACAGCTTTGCACACTCTTTGCACAAATATGTGGGTCCCTTGAGGACAGACAGGGAACCACTACAGAACATCTGAATTTGTCTACACAACAAATTGGACAGTGTTACCTAGTGTTGATTTATCAGTGCAACATTTCTAGTGTTGATTCAGTTTTTAAATGAACTCTACGTGTTAAGCTAACACTCATCGGATCAGAAGAACTGAGTGTTAAACCGAAACCACACCCATCATTATAAGATTTCCCAACATGCTCTATTACAGGTTGATTTTTAGAATTGTTTGTTTCAACATCTTTGTTTCTTGCATGTACATTGATAGATGTATTAATCTAATGCTACTCTAATATAAATAACATAAATTTTTCTAAACTAATACAGTATGTTACTTGGACCTATTGCACCCATTACTGAAATTGTTGTTCTAGTTTAGATGGTTTAGGTAGTCTAATGGAATAGTTTTCCCAACCCGACAATCATTCTGAATGCAGGGTGCGGGTGAATAAAAACTCAAAATGTTGGCTATCCCCACTCTGGCAGGATTCCAATAGGAATTACACATCACTTTACAAGCTAGCATTAACTCTACAATTCATTTGAAAGCAAGGTATAATGAAGTTGTGAAGAAAAATCCATATGTCGGACTGGCCAATAAAAAGAAAAGATTAAGATGGGCAAAAGAACACAGACACTGGACAGAGGAACTCTGCCTAGATGGCCAGCATCCTGTTTTGCAGGTGATATTTAATGAAGCTGCCAGTTGAGAACTTGTGAGGTGTCTGTTTCTCAAACTAGACACTCTAATGTACCTGTGCTCTTGCTCAGTTGTGCACCAGGGCCTCCCACTCCTCTTTCTATTCTGGTTAGGGCCAGTTTGCACTGTTCTGTAAAGGGAGTAGTACACAGCGTTGTACGAGATCATCAGTTTCTTGGCAATTTCTCGCATGGAATAGCCCTCATTTCTCAGAACAAAAATAGACTGACGAGTTTCAGAAAAAAAGGTCTTTGTTTCTGGCCATGTTGAGCCTGTAATCGAACCCACAAATGCTGATGCTCCAGATACTCAACTAGTCTAAAGAAGGCCAGTTTCATTGCTTCTTTAATCAGCTCAACAGTTTTCAGCTGTGCTAACATGATTGCAGAAGGGTTTTCTAATTATCAATTAGCCTTTTAAAATTATAAACTTGGATTAGCTAACACAACGTGCCATTGGAACACAGGAGTGATGGTTGCTGATAATGGGCCTCTGTACGCCTATGTAGATATTCCGTAAAAAGTCCAGCTACAATGTTTCCAGCTACAATAGTAATTTACAACATTAACAATGTCTCCAGTGTATTTACAGTGGGGCAAAAAAAGTATTTAGTCAGCCACCAATTGTGCATGTTCTGTAATTTTCATCATAGGTACACTTCAACTATGAAAGTCAAAATGAGAAAAAAAATCCAGAAAATCACATTGTAGGATTTTTAATGAATTTATTTGCAAATTATGGTGAAAAGAATATTTAATCCTTTTTAGAATAAGACTGTGACAAAACGTGGAAAAAGTCAAGGGATCGGAATACTTTCCGAATGGACTGTATGTTTGTTGGCATGAAGCTGAGCAGGAGTTAGTCCTTTGTAGACCTCTCAAATACAATACAACTTCATTGCCCACAGTCACAGCGAACAACAGAAATATGTCTTCTCCCGTCTTCATTTCTCAACCCCCCACAGACACACAGTTGAGAGGAGCACAGGGTCAAACTGCAGCGCAGCACCCCTGAATGGAGAGCATGTTGTAGGGTTAAGGGCTTTGCTCAGTGACCCAACAGTATGAGACTGTTGTTAGGTTATGAGTCCAGCAGCCCTCCAATTGCCAGATCAATTCCCCCACCACCCCTTTTTTTCCAGTGCCCAGTCCAGTATTCAGACGGGCAACCTTTCGGTTACAGGTCCAACTCCTTAGCCGCTGGGCTACCTACCGTACCAGACAAGCTGCACCAAGTACACCACAAGTATTTCAAATGAATGAACTCATGTATTTGACCTGTGGTCTTCACTGCAATTTCACATCAACTTACAAATGATCATTTGAAAGCGTTTAACTCAATGTCCAAATTCTAATGAGACCGTCTCTTTGGGGACACAGAATATAATTCATTTCTAATTGAAAATGGCAAGTACTCTATCCTTGATTCTCATATCAAAGAAACCAAAATATACAAGGAAATCTCTCAGAAAGTAACTACAAAAATAGCCCTTTGACAAAATCACTCCCTAATACACTGCACGGTATAACAAAAAGACCTCCAAATAACCTGCAAGCTGAGTTTGAGCGCTGACTGGGTGGATGCATGGAGCTTTTAGATTTTTTTGCTTGTTGTATTCAGTGTCTGTCATTGCAGAGTTTGCTTGGGAAAACACACACACACAATCACACACACACTCCCCAAAATAAGCTCCCCTGATGTGGGCTAATCATTTCACAGTCAGGGACATGGACAAGTAACACCACAGGGACGTCATCAGACAGCCACAGGAAATTAATGACTTTTTTTGTTGTTGTTTTTTTGCCTTAGTTGTGGTGTGTGTGATTTCTCAGAACCAGAGAGAGAAAACAACACAAAATGCTAGCTCCAATCTCATTGCCAGGGCTCAAATCGTGGCTGGAATCTACCTGTGACGCAAATATTTTCAGACCATACCAGACAGCCTAATTTATTAACTGGGGGTTTCATCCACTCAGAATGGCCTGGAGGCCTTATCAATGTATCATGAAGTCTGTTTCTGTGAAGACGCTGCTGCAGCTTTAATGGTGATAGTTATCACTCCTGTCATCTGTGGATTGGGCCTTGAGCTTGGGATGGCTATTGATCTATCTGAGTTTGTCAAGGTGCTGCCAGCATAACATAGACACCACAGTCTGACGGTTCATTGGCTGATGGTGTATATAGTCCTTGTGATTTCAGTCATTGTCTGTAACTTCCTGTCAAGTAAATTTTATTTCCTGTTGTCTAGGAGGTTATCAAACATGATGATGTCGCAGTAAGAAGGTAACAACATCGAGGGAAAGTGTGTGCGTGTGCGTGTGTGTGTGTGCGCGTGTGTTTGTTTGTCACCTAGGTAACAGGATAAAGCACACAGAGTTCAGGGGCAAACTCACCGTGAGAATGTTAAAGGTTTTATGTGAAGTGGAAACATTTGTTGAAAAGCAAAAATATAATTGTCATGACTCGCCACATTTGAAATTGACCAAGCCATGAGTGAATACTAACAAATAATTAATTTGGCATTCAATTCATTGTAGGTTTTAATTAACTGAAATTCCATCCCTGAATCTTTAGTCATATGTGGTGATGTCAAACTTTTTGGAGTAGCTGCAGCCGACTCACTTGAGTCAAGCACAAAGAGGTGAGTGACACGTAAAATGCACTCAGTGCACTCAAACACATACACACAAGACACACACACACCCACACCCACTCACACTGTGGCTAGCAAAACGACACTGTAAATCTGTGTTGTGATAATCCTTTTAATTACATTTACATTTAAAAAATGTGTCATTTAGCAGATGCTATTATCCAGAACGACTTACAATTGGTGCATTCATCTTAAGATACTGTAGCTAGGTGAGCAGTCAGGTCATCTGTGAAACAAGTCATTACTCGACATCCATCCATATCTGAGGACGTCGGAAGATGACATGGAAACTGGCCACTAGGGGCAACAATGAGCACTGTTACCTTCAGATAGGTTTCGGTTTTACTAGGGTGTTGTGGACAGGGATAGTGGATGGGTGTAAGAATTTACCTCTGATTCCATAGGTTGCAAATTTGAATCCAATGATAGAAAGTTATTTTTGTTTTATCTCTTTGTTTTATCTCAACATTAAACCTTACCTTAACCATTCAGAGTTAGTTTTATTTTAAATCCCAGTCCAGGTTCCCGCAAGAGGCCTTTTGCCTTTTGGTAGGCTGTCATTGTAAATCATTTGTTCTTAACTGACTTGCCTTGTTAAATAAAGGTTAAATAAAATAAATAAAAAATAAGGGGACGTTGTACTGTTACACCTAACCTTAAGAATTTGGAGTTAATGCCTGAACTTAATCCTAACCTTAAAAATTCAGAGTTATGATAGGATGTTACCATCATCCGCTTCCTCTTGAGGAGCTCCTGTCCTAGCTTGTGCGAAGTAAAACATGTATCGCATGTGATGTTGTGGCCACGGAGTCCCTGTGTCACATCCAGGACAACCCGGATCCATTGGTTCTTCTCAGGGGCTCCTCCATCTGGCTTCCCTGTATACACTTTCAAGTTCCACGTATATGATGAAAAAGCATCACAGGCAGCCCAGATCTTGATTCCATATTTTGCGGGTTTAGACCGTATGTACTGCCTGAAGGGGCAGCGGCACCTACATTTCACAAGCTGCTCATCAACATTAACGTTGGGCCCAGGATTGGTAATGATTGCAGCTAGCTTGTCTCTCTGCCAACGAGCTGGTCTGGTGTCTCGGTTATCGAAGGAGATAATCCTGGAAATAATGTGGAAGTTTTTCAGAGACATTGTTGCACAGAAAAGTTAGCTGCCAGTTTCTGTATCCCACATGGTTTCTGTCGATTCACCATTGGATCTGAAAACACCAGTGAGGATAGGAACCCCAAAGTATGCATATAAATGAGTTTGGTCCATCTCCTTCCATCTCTCTCCAAAAACACGCCTTCCCTCCAAATTTGTGCAGAACAGAATGATTTGGATGATGTCTGGGATGTACATTTCAAAAGAAGACTTTATGTCCTGTACATGAGTAACCGCCATCCACGTCAGCCCTGGTTGCATCCTTAAATCAAATCAAATCAAATCAAATGTATTTATATAGCCCTTCTTACATCAGCTGATATCTCAAAGTGCTGTTATCACATTGGCACCCATGCGTGATGGCTCATTCCTTGGGCAAGAAGACCATTCAATTTCACGATTTCTTTTACATCCATATTTCTCCTCCTGCAGGCTGCTGATAAGCTGGTTGCTGACGGGCTGGTACTGGGGCTGGTTGCTGACGGGCTGGTCCTGGGGCTGGCTGAGGGTCAATCTCATCCTCTTCTTCCAACTCACTGTCAGACTCTTAATCTTCCAAAGTGAAAGACGCTCCTTCCAAACTAGCTTCTCTCTTTGCAAAAATTATTTTTAAGGCACTCTTAACAGAGATGATTTTTGCCATACTGATTGATTGTGGTTAAGAGTCATACATGCAAAGCTATGTATTTGTTGTGTCTCTCCTCTAATTTGCACCTGGCTGGGGTAGAGTGTTGGAAAATAGTGCATTTTTTTACAATGTATCGAAGTTGGGGGCTGAACAGTGGGCACTCAATGAAAATGTGTTATTTTACATGTTCTTCACAGAAAATGAGCCAAAGACAATGAGTCTGAGGCTGAAATGAGTCTCTGGTTTCCACAAAACGCGGGAAAAAGCACTTCTCATCTCATCTCTGTGGTAGGCTGTGCTATGTGGTATGTCTCTGCCTGTAATCATTTATTTTTATTTAAAAGGGTGGGGTCAAGTATACTCTCAGCTATAGCTGCAAAAAGCGTTAGTGTTATTAGCTTTAGCCTATTTAGCTAGCTCAAACCAGCTAATCTGCCACAATGGATATCAGAAATTGGCTTCGTCAAAGTTCCCAAATGAAGGAGAAGGAGAGCAATGTTACTGATGATCTTGGCACTAAGGAGCCGGCCCAGGTTAGCCTAGAATCCTTCCCTAGGCACAGGTTTTCTGCACAAAAATGTTCATTTAATAGCAACTGGTTCATAGGAAGAGAGTGGCTGGAGTAATCGTTTACTGCAGATAGCTACTGTTTTGTTTTCCATGTCAAAAGTACTGTGTTGGGTCCAATGCTAACGCAGACAAGGCCTTCACCCAAGCTAGGTATTCTAATTGGAAGAATGCTACTGATGGTACAAAAGGATTTGCAAGGCACGCATCAAGTAAAGAACATTTGAAATGCACTGCACTGTGGAAAGAAACATTTGTTTAAAGTGCTATTAGGAACATCGGTGTCACTGTCAACACATCGATGGGCAGCTGGCAAGAAATCGCATGTATTTGTCTGCAATTATGGACATTATCAAGTTCCTTGTGTGGCAGAATCTAGGGATATGGCTTTTGCTGTGCTGTTCGGGGACTTTCCAAGACTACTAGGAGCCAGGTGACATCATGGCCGGCTCTAAAATGTCCTGGGGAGAGGTGGTACGAGTGAGTGTACGGGCAGGTGTGATGCAAAAGGAGGAGAGAGTTGATAACGAGTAGAGAGGAGCCGAATTCATAAAGTAACTTACTTTGGAGTAACGTTGGAGAAAGAGGGCAAATTAGTTCTGGAAGAGGATCGTTCCATACCAACGACTGACTCATTTTTTCCTTTGGGATTGCCGTGAGTTCAATTGCATCAAAGACTTGCCGTGGAAGAAATTGGACTTTATGTCCATTCAGCCACAAGAGCATTAGTGAGATCAGGCACTGATGTTGGTTGATTATTCCTGGCTTGCAGTCGGTGTTCCAATTAATCCCAAAGGTGTTTGATGGGGTTGAGGTCAGGGCTCTGTGCAGGCCAGTCAAGTTCTTCCACACCAATCTTGACAAACCATTTCTGTATGGACCTCGCTTTGTGCACGGGGGCATTGTCATGCCCAAACTTTTGCGATAAAGTTGAAAGCACAGAATCATTTAGAATGTCATTGCATGCTGTAGCATTAAGATTTTCCTTCACTGGGACTAAGGAACCTGATCCATGAAAAACAGCCACAGACCATTATTGCTCATCCACCAAACTTTCCAGTCAGCACTATGCATTGGGGCAGGTAGCGTTCTCCTGGCATCTGCCAAACCCAGATGCAACCGTCGGACTGCCAGATTGTGAAGCATTATTCATCACTCCAGAGAACGTGTACCCACTGCTCCAGTCCAATGGCGGCGAGCTTTTACACCACTCCAGCCGACACTTGGTATTGCACATGGTGATCTTAGGCTTGTGTGCTGCTGCTCGGCCATGGAAACCAACTTCATGATGCTCCCGGCAAACAGTTCAAGTTCTGACGTTGCTTCAAGGGGCAGTTTGGAACTCGATAGTAAGTGTTGCAACCGGGGACAGACTACTATTACGCGCTACCAGCTTCAGCACTCTGTATTCCCATTCTGTGAGCTTGTGTGGCCTACCACTTTGCAACGGATCCGTTGCTGCTCCTAGACATTTCCACTTCACAATAACAGCCCTTACAGTTGACGGGGGCAGCTCTAGCAGGGCAGAAATTTCACTAACTGACTCGTTGGAAAGGTGGCATCCTATGACGGTGCCATGTTGAAAATCACTGTGCTCTCAGTATGGCCATTCTACTGCCAATGTTTGTCTATGGAGGTTGAATGGCTGTGTGCTCAATTTTATACGCCTGTCAGAAATGGGTGTGACTGAAAAAGCCGAATCCACTAATTTGAAGGGGTGTCTACATACTTTTGTATAAACCATATAGTGTAAATGCTGTACTACTGCTAGGTTCTATTGCTATGTTTTCATTGGTTGTCTTCAAGCTAGACGACACTTGCACGTGAGGTAGGGCAAAGTACACTATTCTGCAAACTGTGAAATTGTGCCTGTTGTGTTGTTGTCTAAAACAGACAATATATTTTCATTATTTTAAAGCAGATCTGTCTTTTATTTTACTATCGCCTTGGGGTACGGGGCCTAACCTGTCTAAGTTACTGGGATGTACTGCAGGTGGATGCTTTATGCTATTAACCACATATTCTGAGGGGCTGTAAATAATGACTTATTCTTAACTTTCCACTTCATACTCTTAGGAAAGGTGTCACAACTACTTCGTACTGTGGTGAGGTTCAATTTGTTGCGCAACAGGGACACATCTCTGTTTGTTGCTCAACCTCCCAAGGCTGATCTGAGGAAAACCCTACAAAAACAGGTATTTCCTACCAGTTACACTTGTTTCAAACCAGCAACTACTGAGGGGAACATTGGATGCGATAGAGTCAAGAGGGGAGGGGGCCAGTGGACTTTTTCTGTCTATGATGGAATATAGCCTCTGAAAAGACAAGGAATTCGTCAAGGTTTTTAGCACCATACCCTACAATGCCACATCCACTTCAGACGATATTCATAGCGCTCATGAGTGAAATTGTCACTAAGAAAATAGATAATGAAATCAGAGATTCTTGGTACACACTGAAGGTAGATGGGACCAAGGACCGTACTGGATGTGATGAAGATACTGCTGGATCTATGCAAAAAAAGATTTGGTTGAAGTTGAATGTTGCTCAGAAAATACAGAAAATCACCTGCTGTGGCTCCAATGAGGACAAATGGTCCCTACTTGATATCCTGCAATGATCCTCTGGGCCTCTCTCCAGTATGCCCACCGTACTTACTGCACTGAAACATCAACTGACTTTTTTGGGGCGTCCACAGCTACATGAGAGAACTCGTGAATGGAATGATTGATTACTGAGGAAGTTTCA
This sequence comes from Oncorhynchus tshawytscha, assembly GCF_018296145.1. Classification (NCBI taxonomy): domain Eukaryota; kingdom Metazoa; phylum Chordata; class Actinopteri; order Salmoniformes; family Salmonidae; genus Oncorhynchus; species Oncorhynchus tshawytscha. Next base: position 16,221,126 of record NC_056453.1, on the reverse strand, counting down.
CAGAGCATCAAGGAAGCTGCAACTCTTTTGAAAAATAAGATTGAAACAATTGTGTCGGGCGCTGTCCAAGGTGCTGACAGAGCGGAGATTTTGTGTCATTGAACCTGTCACTTCTTGGTCAAAAGCATTTTTTGAACTTGTATGTTTATTGTGGTATAGTATGATATAAGCACAATTCAATATAATTACAATGCAAGAACACAAATGACACCCCTCTGTTTAGATTGGGTAAAGGAGACAATGGAATGCAGATGTACCATTGAGCAGATTGGCACACATTCAACAAATCTGACATAACAAAGTGGATATTTGTCAAATACGTGATGATTTATGTAATCTAACATCCCCCCACTGTGATAACTTATGTCCGATTTGAGTGTATTTGGCTGCTTTCACTGCTTAACATTTACAAGTTGTCCCTTTTCAAGTTTAGAAGAAGTGACTGCTAAACGCTAACTCCAGTTTGTATAAACTGGGTAGCATAGCTAGCCTACAGAAATCAGTGGTGGTAGTCAAAGTTGTTTTTAACTGTAATGCAGTTGATTGGTGAAGATACTCCAATTTTTACCTCAACATAGTGTGAAATGCACATATAAATGTAAGCACATTTTGCCTGCGGGCAATGAGGAGATTCAGGATCTTTCACCCTTGCCCCTTTCCCCAACGCATTTCAATGGCAATTCCATTGTTTTAGTCGGGTTCGATTGACCTCTTTAGCGCATCTATACATATCGATATGTTTCATCATAGAAATACATAGGCTACATTCTATTTTGGTTTTCTTGGTAGCCTATTGGTTTGCATTGCTGTAAATGTAACTGTACGTACTGGAAACGTGTTAAAGGTAGACTGGCATTGCTTAATTGATTACATGGGTTGAATTTGATTCACCTGTTGTATTGTGCTATATCACAACGTGTTGCTGAACTCATGAGCGAATGGCATGATTTTTTTGTGTTTGAAGCAGGCCTGTATAGGCCTATTTTGTTATTGGTGACAGCTATGCATGGCTGAATCTCACTGTTTTAGGCTATGTTTTGGTTATTCGGATCTCCATTAGCCTTTGGTTTACTGCGTTATTTTTACTCTTAATGTAACTAGCCTAAATATAAATTATGTCATGTCTGATATTTAGTTTAGTAGGCCTACTATTTGGTACGACTGTTTTGTTCTGTTAACATTCATTCACATTTGCAGTTGTGTCTTTAATCTAAGCCAAAATGCTATTCAATATTTTTGTTTGCATGCCTGAATAACTAGGCTACTACTTTCAGCACTTAGTTTGCATTATTTTGGTTAAGACAGCTGTGTGTATGGCTGCATTCACATAGTTTCACGCCTGCTCCCTCTCTCCCTCTCTGGCGATCAAGGGCGCCACCTGTCACCATCATTACGCGCATCAGTGCTAATTGGACATACCTGGACTCCTTCACGTTTGGATTGCGTTCCCTTTATCAGCATTGTTGTTGTTTCCATTTCCCCTGTCCAGACGCTGTCCGTATTCTGTTCCTGTCCATGGTTATTAAATGTTCACTCCCTGTACCTGCTTCTCGTCTCCAGCATCGTTCCTTACACATAGGCTGTTTGTAATAGGGTAATTGCCCATCTAAACGGCATTGCTGTTGGGGGCTGTCCATTGTGCTGATGCAGTGCAGCAGAGATACTAGGCTACAGATTTAAAAAGCACTCAATGATCTCTGAGTCTCTGCATTTGAACTTTATGTTTATAGCGTGATTATATAAGCAAAATTCAATATAATGACAATGCAAGAACCCCACAAAATGTTGCCCCCTTGGCAATTTCAACTGCCCCCTTAGTCACTTTATCCTGGCGCCGGGTCTGCCCCGGAGGAAGAGCAGCTCCGTTCTGTCGAGATTGAGATTGAGGTGGTGGGCAAACACCTGGTGTAAAGAGAAAAGAGGAGAGGGCCTAGAACCAAGCCAAGGGGCACACCAGTAGTGCGAGCATGTTGTGCACACACAGATCCTCTCCACACCACCTGCAATTCAGGAGTGTGCAGAGCCTGAGACGCCCAGTCATGTCACCACATAGTAGAGATTCATGAGTCGGCCCAATCAAATCAAATCAAATTGTAATGGTCACATACACATGGTTACCATATGTTAATGTGAAATAATCTAACAGTTCCACAACGACTACCTTATACACACAAATGTAAAGGGATTAAATAGAAATACGTATATAAATATATGGATGAGCAATGTTTGTTTATGTCGACGCGACGCACTCTGCAGTGTCTCTATGCTCATTCTCTGTCTCCCAGTCACTCATCATGCCTGTTAGAATGAATGTAAGAATTGATACCCCTTAGTCAGAAAATAGCAGATATTGAGGATAAGTCTCTCTGAGACAGCTGCAGTGTGGGTAAGTACGCTGTTGCTAAATACATCCTGTTACAAGGTTGAGTGAGCTGGTGTTGTTCTGTCTCCCCCCTAGATAGACTTGATGTGTGTATGAGTGCATGCGAGTACTAGTTCACCATGTGTGTCAGGTGTACGGGGTGGTGTAACGATTCTCGTCCTCCTCTTCTGAGGAGGAGTAGTAAGAAGGATCGGAGGACAAATGCGCAGCGTGGTAAGTGTTCATTATACAGTGCCTTGCGAAAGTATTCGGCCCCCTTGAACTTTGCGACCTTTTGCCACATTTCAGGCTTCAAACATAAAGATTTAAAACTGTATTTTTTTGTGAGGAATCAACAACAAGTGGGACACAATCATGAAGTGGAATGACATTTATTGGATATTTCAAACTTTTTTAACAAATCAAAAACTGAAAAATTGGGCGTGCAAAATTATTGAGCCCCCTTAAGTTAATACTTTGTAGCGCCACCTTTTGCTGCGATTACAGCTGTAAGTCGCTTGGGGTATGTCTCTATCAGTTTTGCACATCGAGAGACTGACATTTTTCTCATTCCTCCTTGAAAAACAGCTCGAGCTCAGCGAGGTTGGATGGAGAGCATTTGTGAACAGCAGTTTTCAGTTCTTTCCACAGATTCTCGATTGGATTCAGGTCTGGACTTTGACTTGGCCATTCTAACACCTGGATATGTTCATTTTTGAACCATTCCATTGTAGATTTTGCTTTATGTTTTGGATCATTGTCTTGTTGGAAGACAAATCTCCGTCCCAGTCTCAGGTCTTTTGCAGACTCCATCAGGTTTTCTTCCAGAATGGTCCTGTATTTGGCTCCATCCATCTTCCCATCAATTTTAACCATCTTCCCTGTCCCTGCTGAAGAAAAGCAGGCCCAAACCATGATGCTACCACCACCATGTTTGACAGTGGGGATGGTGTGTTCAGGGTGATGAGCTGTGTTGCTTTTACGCCAAACATAACGTTTTGCATTGTTGCCAAAAAGTTAAATTTTGGTTTCATCTGACCAGAGCACCTTCTTCCACATGTTTGGTGTGTCTCCCAGGTGGCTTGTGGCAAACTTTAAACAACACTTTTTATGGATATCTTTAAGAAATGGCTTTCTTCTTGCCACTCTTCCATAAAGGCCAGATTTGTGCAATATACGACTGATTGTTGTCCTATGGACAGAGTCTCCCACCTCAGCTGTAGATCTCTGCAGTTCATCCAGAGTGATCATGGGCCTCTTGGCTGCATCTCTGATCAGTCTTCTCCTTGTATGAGCTGAAAGTTTAGAGGGACGGCCAGGTCTTGGTAGATTTGCAGTGGTCTGATACTCCTTCCATTTCAATATTATCACTTGCACAGAGCTCCTTGGGATGTTTAAAGCTTGGGAAATATTTTTGTATCCAAATCTGGCTTTAAACTTCTTCACAACAGTATCTCGGACCTGCCTGGTGTGTTCCTTGTTCTTCATGATGCTCTCTGCGCTTTTAACGGACCTCTGAGACTATCACAGTGCAGGTGCATTTATACGGAGACTTGATTACACACAGGTGGATTGTATTTATCATCATTAGTCATTTATGTCAACATTGGATCATTCAGAGATCCTCACTGAACTTCTGGAGAGAGTTTGCTGCACTGAAAGTAAAGGGGCTGAATAATTTTGCACGCCCAATTTTTCAGTTTTTGATTTGTTAAAAAAGTTTGAAATATCCAATAAATGTCGTTCCACTTCACGATTGTGTCCCACTTGTTGTTGATTCCTCACAAAAAAACACAGTTTTATATCTTTATGTTTGAAGCCTGAAATGTGGCAAAAGGTCGCAAAGTTCAAGGGGGCCGAATACTTTCGCAAGGCACTGTATTTATTTATAACTCAGAACACTAAATAAAACAACAAAGAGAATGAAATGAAACCGAAGCAGTCCTGTATGGTGCATACATAAAACACAGAACAGAAAATAATCACCGCGAAACACAATAGAAAACCGGCTACCTAAATATGGTTTTCAATCAGGGACAACGATAACGATTGAGAACCATACCAGGCCAAACATAGAAATGGAAAATCATAGAAAAACTAACATAGACAATCCACCCAACTCACGCCCTGACCCCCCCCAAAGGTGCGGACAATACCTGAACCTATAGGAGAAGGTCTGGGTGGCTGTCTGTCCACAGTGGCGGCTCTGGCGCGGGACGTGGACCTCACTCCACCATAGTCTTTCTCCGCCTCTTTACCCGCCCCCCTGGCTGACTGATGGCTCTGGCAGCTCCTGACTGACTGACGGCTCTAGCAGCTCCTGGCAGCTCCTGGCTGACTGACGGCTCTGGCAGCTCCTGGCTGACTGACGGCTCAGGACAGACGGGCAACACTGGCAGCTCAAGACAGACGGGAGACTCTGGCAGCTCAGGACAGACAGGAGACTCTGGCAGCTCAGGACAGACAGGAGACTCTGACAGCTCAGGACAGACGCGAGACTCTGGCAGCTCAGGACAGACAGGAGACTCTGGCAGCTCAGGACAGACGGGAGACTCTGGCAGCTCGGGACAGACGGGAGACTCTGGCAGCTCGGGACAGACGGGAGACTCTGGCAGCTCGGGACAGACCGGAGACTCTGGCAGCTTGGGACAGACCGGAGACTCTGGCAGCTCGGGACAGACAGGAGACTCTGGCAGCTCGGGACAGACGGGAGACTCTGGCAGCTCAGGACAGACGGGAGACTCTGGCAGCTCAGGACAGATGTGAGACTCTGGCAGCGCTGGGCAGGCGGAAGGCTCTGGCAGCGCTGGACAGGCGGGAGCACCTGTAGGGAGGAGATGGAGAGACAGCCTGGTGCGGTGGGCTGCCATCGGAGGGCTAGTGCGTGGTGGTGGCACCGGATAGACCGGACCGTGAAGGCACACTGGAGGTCTCGAGCACCGAGCCTGCCCAACCCTACTTGGCTGAATGCTCCCCGTAGCCAGGCCAATGCAGCAAGGTGGAATAGCGCGCACTGGGCTGTGCTGGCGAACCGGTGACACCATGCGTAGGGTTGGTGCCATGTATCCCGGACCGAGGAGACACACTGGAGACCAGCTGCGCTGAGCCGGCTTCATGGCACCTGGCTCGATGCCCAACCTAGCCCGGCCGATATGAGGCGCTGCTATGTACCGCACCAGGCTATGACTGCGCACTGGGGACACCGTGCGCCTCACGGCATAACACGGTGTCTGCCCGGTCCCTCTCTCTCCACGGTAAGCACGGGGAGTTGGCACAGGTCTCCTACCTGACTTCGCCACACTATCCGTGTGCCCCCACCCAATACATTTTTGGGGCTGCCTCTCGGGCTTCCAGCCGCGCTGCTGTCCTGCCTCCTCATACTGCAGCCTCTCAGCTTTCGCTGCCTCCAACTCTGCCTTGGGGCGGCGTTATTCCCCAGCTTGTTCCCAGGGTCCTTTGCCGTCCAGGATCTCCTCCCATGTCCAGGATTCCTGAGATCGCTGCTGCTGCTGCTGCTGTTGGTGGTTCTTTGGTGGTGGGTGATTCTGTAACGATTCTCATCCTCCTCTTCTGAGGAGGAGTAGTAAGAAGGATCGGAGGACCAATGCGCAGCGTGGTAAGTGTTCATTACATTTATTTATAACTCAGAACTTTAAATAATAAAACAACAAAGAGAACTAAATTAAACAGAAACAGTCCTGTACGGTGCCTGTGATTGAGAACCATACCAGGCCAAACATAGAAATAGCAAATCATAGAAAAACTAACATAGACAACCCACCCAACTCATGCCCTGACTATACTAAAACAAATACATAACAAAAGAACTAAGGTCAGAAAGAGACAGTGGGTCTCCTGCCAGACATATAGTTGAAGTCGGAAGTTTACATACACTTAGGAGTCATTAAAACTCATTTTTTCAACCACTCCACAAATTTCTTGTAAACATACTATAGTTTTGGAGAGTCGGTTAGGACATCTACTTTGTACATGACACAAGTAAATTCCAAAAATTGTTAACAGACAGATTATTTCGCTTATAATTCACTGTATCACAATTCCAGTGGGTCAGAGGATTACATACACTAAGTTGACTGTGCCTTTAAAATTCCAGAAAATGACGTAATGGCTTTAGAGGCTTCTGGTAGGCTAATTGTCATCATTTGAGTCATTTGGAGGTGTACCTGTGTATGTATTACAAGGTATACCTTCAAACTCAGTGCCTCTTTGCTGGACATCATGGGAAAATCAAAAGAAATCCGCTAAGACATTAGAAAAAAACATTGTAGACCTCCATAAGTCTGGTTCATCCCTGGGAGCAATTTCCAAACGCCTGAAGGTACCACGTACACAAGTATAAACACCATGGGACCACGCAGCCGTCATACCGTTCGGGAAGGAGACGCGTTCTGTCTCCTAGAGATGAATGTACTTTGGTGCGAAAAGTGCAAATCAATCCCAGAACAACAGCAAAGGGCCTTGTGAAGATAGTGGAGGAAACAGGTACAAAAGTATTTATATCCACAGTAAAACGAGTCCTATATCGACATAACCTGAAAGGTCTCTCAGCAAGGAAGAAGCCACTGCTCCAAAACCACCCTGAAAAAGCCAGACTACGGTTTGCAACTGCACATGGGGACAAATATCGTACTTTTTGGAGAAATGTCCTCTGGTCTGATGAAACAAAAATAGAATTGTTTGGCAATAATGACCATCGTTATGTTTGGAGGACAAAGGGGGAGGCTTGCAAGCCGAAGAACACCATCTCAACCGTGAAGCACAAGGGTGGCAGCATCATGTTGTGGGGGTGCTTTGCTGCAGGAGGGACTGGTGCACTTCACAAAATAGATGGCTTCATGAGGCGGAAAATTATGTGGATATATTGAAGCAACATCTCAAGACATCAGTCAGGAAGTTAAAGCTTGGTCGCAAATGGGTCTTCCAAATGTACAATAAATCCAGGTATACTTCCAAAGTTGTGGCAAAATGTCTTAAGGACAACAAAGTCAAGGTATTGGAGTGGCCATCACAAGGCCGTGACCTCAATCCCATAGAAAATTTGTGGGCATAACTGAAACAGTGTTTGCAAGCAAGGAGGCCTGCAAACCTGACTCAGTTGCACCACTTCTGCCAGGAGGAATGTGCCAAAATTCACCCAACATATTGTGGGAAGCTTGTGGAAGGCCACCCGAAACGTTTGACCCAAGTTAAACAGTTTAAAGGCAATGCTACCATATACTAATTTAGAGGAGGCAGAAATAACAGTGATACTGAGGATAACACACGCACACCCCGCCGTCCCTCATAGAAACAGTATTGTTCAGATGTCTGAAACTTGTATGGGGGTAACTAGCCCCATCCACAAGGAATGTGTAGCAGAAAGTCCTAGAGAAAGGCAGAACTGCACAGAAGCAGTTGTAGCAGTTATAATTGCAGAACCAGTTATGGTGGTAAAGATGAAGGCAATTATTCTTGATATATGAGGAGACTGGTGGTTTTGACAGTAACATATGTACTATGTGTGTGTACAGTCCAAATAGTTATCGCAGTTCTCTACGTTACCAGCTAAGTTTGCACTCCAACTGCAATCTCTGTGACAAAATAAATACCTAAACAGTTACCCTAGTTCCCTACCAGATAATGTTTGCTTTCGAGCCCCTTCTATTCTTCCCACTTCCCTGTCATCCAAAAGCAATAATTGAATGTATTTTCAGTGAACATATCATCTGGTCCGGTTAGGGCCAGTCGTTGAGATGTCAGAGGGACGTGGAGGCCTGCCATCCTACATGGGTTATTATGAGTCTCTGTGCATGGTATCTCCTCTGTTCCTAGCCCGGTCCAGTGTGACTGATGGGACACAACAAGCTGTGATTGTGACGCTAAGCTCTAATAAATGCTGCCTGGCTTGCTCTCTGTCTGGGAAATGTGAAGATGGCCGGTGGACATCATCATTCATATTTTAAGGTGTCGTACTGCACTCTAATAAATGCTGCCTGGCTTGCTCTCTGTCTGGGAAATGTGAAGATGGCCGGTGTGGGCTTTGCTGCACTGGGTCCCCTCCTAGCTGTGTGTGTGTGTTTGTTGTGTGTGTGTGTGTGTGTGTGTGTGTGTGTGTGTGTGTGTGTGTGTGTGTGTGTGTGTGTGTGTGTGTGTGTGTGTGTGTGTGTGTGTGTGTGTGTGTGTGTGTGTGTGTGTGTGTGTGTGTGTGTGCTCTTACTCTTAGCCTCTATATCCCACTAGGTTACAATTTATCGTGGGGATGACAGACAATCCAGGAAACCCATGGCGTTATAAAAGTTCCTGCTGTTCTTGATTCACTTGCTGGAGCTTCCTGATGTCTGAGTAGGGGAAAGAGGCATGCATGCGCGCGAGGAGAGATGGATTGATAGTAATGTGGTGAGAAACAACCCTGACCTTGGGATGATTGGGACAATTGTTAAGGGGCCTTTCTCCAGAGACCAGGGGTAAATCTCAGGACCATTTCTCTGCTCAGTGTACACAACATATGACTTCTGTATGATCTCTGTGATTACAGTATGCTTCAGTGCTTTGAGGCCACTGCTGTCTCACGTAACAGGATACATGTGTGTTGACTGCTGTTTGTCTTTATATGTGTGTGAACTGTGTGTGCTGCTTAACGACTGCTATCAAGCTTTGATTGGTAAATGAACACCAAAAAGTAATATTATTTACAATTTCTTCTCTGGTGGGGAAGGATATGGGAGTGTGTGTGTGCACGTGTGGAGGGGGGGTTATGTGAGGAATAAACGCTGATGGTGAAAATAAGCGTCCTGAGACCGATAACCCCTTAAAGGTGTTATTTTTTACAACTGTGTGTCCCTCTGACATTAATCAACACCCTTCTGACCAATTAGAATGGAGCAGTTAACGAAGCTGTGTAACTATGAGTAGAATGAAAATCTGGTTCTGGGCAGTGAAGCAGCTTTTCACACAAGGAAACGTGCCATGATGAGAACAGTGAGGCCATGGAACTGTCAGTCGGAGAATCTTAATTGGATTTCCTTGATCCTCTCCTCCTTTCCTTGCGTCCCCTCCTTCTGAAAAAGGTGAAAGGTAATCGAGGAGAATACCTAGTGAGTTTCTCAAATTAATGCATTTAACCCAACCCCTCTGAATCAGAGAAGTACGGGGGGCTGCTTTAATCGACACCATTAGAAACTGGGCAGCAGTTGCTGTTGGTGATGAACTGCCTTGCTCAAGGGCAGAAGAGCACATTTTTCCACCTTGCTGGCTTGGGGAATCAAACCAGTGACAAATTGGTTACTGGCCCCCCGCTCTTAAGCAGTCGGTGACCTGCCACCCCAGAGGAAAGGAAACATGGAAACAAAGGAGGCAATCAAGGAGAGGAGGAAACTCCTCTGTTTACCTAATAACAAATTGACACATTCCTACATATTGCGACCGCATATTGGTTTTTGGGTCACGGAGGACAGAGAGGACGGACTTTTGCCTAGTATAGAATAAGGCTAGTGACTCCAATGCACTGTGTTCCAAGAGATCCTGCCCCAAACTGTGGGAAGTAAGGCTGCTGGGGGTGCTGCAGCACCCAGTGAAAAATAAACAAATATAGTATACAGCACCAGTCAAAAGCTTGGGCACAATTACCCATTCAAAAGTTTTTCTTTGTTTTTACTATTTTCTACATAGTAGTATGTTACGGGTCTCACCCCGGTGTATTTTTTAAAGGTTGTTTCTTTCCCCAGTTTCTGTGTTGTGGTTTTTTTCTTTATTTTTACTATTTTCTACATAGTAGTATGTTACGGGTCTCACCCCGGTGTATTTATTAAAGGTTGTTTCTTTCCGCAGTTTCTGTGTTGTGGTTTTGATTGTATGTGTGTGTTTCAGGATGGCTTCCTGAAATTCTAAGCAGCTGATTGGTTGGCCCCATCGATGATTGGAGATCTGACCCCGCCCTCTCGACAGAAGACACAGCTTTCTTCAATTACCGACTCCTTCTGACACTAGAAAAGCCAGTGTTCCTTTCTTAGGAGAGAGCTGATGGTTATGTTCTGTGTTTGTTGTTGCTCAGAGACAGTTTTTTTTTTTAAGTATTTGTAGCCGCTGCTTCTAAGGTATGTGTGTCCCCATAGAACGCAGTGTTTTTGATTATTAAAATTGTTTACTTATGTTTGTATTATTCTGTTTCATTTGTTCCCAGGGGGGAAGGAGAAAGCACCTTGGGAGTGCTTAGGCAAGAGGCCTGCGGGCATACATATACCCCTAGAATGTACTTTGTCAATGCACACTAGGTAAGACCTGGGCAGACCATCCCCTGTATTTAGGTTAGTGCGCCAGGTGGTGCTAGTTAGGTAAGTTGTGGGTAGGTAGGAGAGGGGGCTCTAACTTTTACTTTCTTTGCTTTGGTTTCGCCCATCCCCCTTTTCCCAAAATTACCATGTGACTGAATGAATTCCCTGTAAATGGTAAATTCTCTTCCGTTTGACATCCTTACCCGCACCTACAGTCCCATTCATCTTTCACTCCATGGGGAGTTGAGTGTAGCATGGTGTTGCGTTCCCTCTTCCTAGAGGCATACGTAACAGAGGTACTCCTCGCTCTTTTGTTTAGGTTTCAACCCTGTGTTTTGCATACGTGTTTGTTTGGTCTTTGTCCCCGTGCCTTTACATGGCATGCTGTAATTTGGGTAAATATTACTCTTTCCTGGCCTGTATCCCGATCCCTTTATACCAACGTGATAGAATAATCAACCATTGAGGGAGACAGCAGGAATGGTCCGTCCCAACAACGCCGCAAATTCTCCAACTGCAACTGGCCAGTCCAACGCCGCCACAACCGGTCCGTCTGACACTACTGGTCCGTCCGACGCCGCTGCAACTTTGGCAGCTGCAACTAGCCCGTCCGACGATATCGCAACTTCAGCAGCTGCATCAGGTGCTGATCGACCCGCACTGTGTTCCTGTGAACGTCCTTGAGGACGGTGTCATTGCGTAAGGGTGGTGGTACTTTCACGGATCCCATCGGAACTTTCATTACGCACACCTGGCCCCTATTCCCAGTGATTAGTAACCGTATAAGTGTGTCCTTGGTTAACCATTGTTACAATGTTTGTGTCAGTACCTGTGTGTATTTTGGCTTTCGTGCCATTGTAGATTGCGCAGATGATTACGGGTCTCGTCCCGTGTGTTAATCATTGTGCGCTTGTGCTATTTATTCAAGGTACTCCTTGCTCTTTTGTTTGGGTTTCAACCCTGTGTGTTGTATACGTGTTTGGTCTTTGTCCCTGTGCCTTTACACAGCACGCTGTAATTTGGGTAAAGAAATAAAAACTATTACGCATTCCTGCTCCTGTCTCCCGATCCCTTCTTACCAATGTGACAGTTACTAAAGGTTGCCAGCTCAGACACCCTTTCCAGGGGTTTTATTTGTATTCAATTTAAACTTCTCGTGTGTTTTCCCGACATTTTATTTATAAAAATAAACATCATAATATTTCCTCCATTAAATCCCCCCACGATTCCTTCCCCCGTGGACTTGAATACCACCCACAAACCCCTCTAAAATGGTTTTAATCCAAATCTGCTAACCCTGTTTAGCTTTCGTGCTATGTGATCATCAGGTTAAAAAGTTGGAGCTCTAGAAAGAGGCCAGAGTTCATGATTTTTCCCTGTTCGAGCTCGTTTTTTCCCCGAGTTCAGTTATTTTGAACGTACTGAAGTTGGAAGTTGGAAGTCGGAACTCTAAGATTTCGGAGTTCCCAGTTTTGAATATGGCATTATAGTGAATGCCATTTTGGGATTAGGGAGTTTAGCTCGTCAAACCTAAACAAACATGGCTACCATCATAAAGAATTTAACAGATATTAGCTTAGCTGACACGTATCTCTTTTCTAAACAATATTACATTAGTCCCTTGTGCTCACCAGAGATATGGTACATTGTAAACAAGACTAGCTGTTAGGTCGCAAAGTTTAGTTGTTTTTTTGTCAGTGCAACCTGTTATTTAGACTGGTTTATTGGATGATTTTGACTGTGGATGTGTTCTGTGTAATACTTGGATGATGAAGTTTGCATTGATCTTATACAATAAAAGGTGAAATTGAAGAATACATTTCAAGACCTTTATTTTCCACAGTACAAAAAGTTATTTAGATGTTCAGACAACAATGGTGTTTAGACGCTTTTGTTGCATCATACGTTTCGATGCTACTGTTCCAATCACAAATTTGCAATGGTACGCGGCTGGGACCACTCAACAATGATCACAACTATGTGATAGTATGCGTCAAAGGGTTTAGACCAGGTTCTCATTCACAAATGACCCTGAAAACAAACAACTCACAACATGATAATTCAATAAATCAATAAAACAGCAAAACATTTACAAGATACAGCAGATACAGACACACGACATCTCAACAACACAAATAAATATACTAGATGGGGAGAAGACCTTGAGAGATGTGAGCTGGAGGAATTTTCTCAATGTATCCTGAGGACTACTGACACTAGGCATCTCACCTCTTTTTATTTAACTTTCCCTCCCTCTCACTCGCTTCCTCTTTCCCTTTTCTCTACCCTTCTCCCCTCCACTTCTCTGCTTTGTTCTCCTTTTATTCCTCTTCTTCTTCTCCTATCCTCCCTCTCTCCAGGCTGATGTATTCTCTCATTACAGACCACAGCCAATAGAAGGTAGATCTTGTATAAATCCAGACGGTCAGAGAGAATGTTATTTGGGGTTAGTGTCGGACTCATTCCGTCTCTATCTATCTCTCTTTCTCCCTCTCTCTATCTCTCATTCTCAGTCAAGCTCTGTCTCCCTCTCACTTTCTCCTTCCCGCTCTGTCTGCCTGTTTACTATTCTGCAACAGAGCTTGCTAAGTTATATTCACTGGGGAGGATTTTTGTGAAGTGTTTCTTTGATGTTGCCTGAATGAGCCATTCTAGATCTGTACCCAGGTGAAGGAGTGTGTGGCAGGTTGACATTTATTGTAGAAGAACTGAGCGGTATCCGCTAGATGGGCCAGCTACAAAGTCAAATTTGGAGATATTATAAAAATTTATGAAAACAAAAATGTTCTTTTTGGTCTAAACTTAAGGTTACGGCTAGTGCATCGATGGCGTTGTCCCCACAGTGACCATAAGTACATAACCAACCAGAAGCCATGGATTACAGGCAACATCCACACTGAGCTAAAGGGTAGAGCTGCCGCTTTGTAGGAGCGGGAATGTAACCCAGACGCTTATAAGACATCCCGCTGTGCCCCCCGAAAAACCATCATACAGGCAAAGCGTCAATACAGGACTAAGAATGAATCATACTACACCGGCTGTGACGCTGGTTAGATGTGGCAAGACTTGCAAACTATTATGGACTACAAAGGGTAGCACAGCCGCGAGCTGCCCAGAGACACGAGCCTACCAGACGAGCTAAAACTTAATTACTATGCTTTCTTTGAAGCAAGCAACACTGAAGCATGCATGAGAGCATCAGCTGTTCCGGACGACTGTGGGATCACACTCTCCGTAGCCGATGTGAGTAAGACCTTTAAACATTCACAAGGCCGCAGGCGAATTACCAGGACGTGTACTCTGAGCATGCGCTAATCAACTGACGTGTCTTTTTCAGCATGTCCCTGACCGAGTCTGTAATATCGACATGTTACAAGCAGACTGACATTGTCCCTGAGCCCAAGAACACTAAGGTAAGCTGCCTAAATGACTACCGACCCGTAGCACTCACGTCTGTAGCCATGGAGTGCTTTGAAAGGCTGGTCATGGCTCACATCAACACCATTATCCCAGAATAACTAGACCCACTCCAATTTGCATACCATCCCAAAAGATCCACAGATCCACACTGCCCTTTCCCACCTGGACAAAAGGAACACCTAGATGAGAATGCTATTTATTGACAACAGCTCAGCATTCAACACAATAGTGCCCTCAAAGCTCATCAGTAAGCTAAGGACCCTTGGACTAAACACCTCCCTCTGCAACTGTATCCTGGACTTCCTGACAGAACACCCCCAGGTGGTAAGTACTGTACTGGAGGTAACAACATATCTGCCACGCTGATTCCTCAACACGGGGGACCCTCAGGGGTGCATACTCAGTCCCCTCCTGTACTCTTTGTTCACCAATCACTGCATGGCCAAGCACAACTCCAACACCATTATTACGTTTGCTGATGACACAACAGTGGAAGGCCTGATCACCGACAACGATGAGACAGCCTATAGGGAGGAGGTCAGAGACCTGGCAGTGTGGTGCCAGGATAGCAACCTCTCCCTCAAGGTGATCAAGACAAAAAAGATGATTGTGTACCACAGAAAAAGGAAGGCCGAGCACGCCCCCATTCTCATCGACGGGGCTGTAGTGAACAGGTTGAGACCTTCAAGATCCTTGTTGTCCACATCACAAATGAACTATCATGGTCCAAACACACTAAGACAGTCGTGAGGAGCGCATGACAACACCTATTCACAATCAGGAGACAGAATAGATTTAGCATAGGTACACAGATCCTCAAAACGTTCTGCAGCTGCACCATTCTGCACCGTCCTGACTGGTTGCATCACTGCCTGGTATGGCAACTGCTCGGCCTCCGACCGCAAGGCACTACAGAGGGTAGTGTGTACGGCCCAGTACATGACTGGGGGCACGTTTCCTGATATCCAGGACCTCTATACCAGACAGTGTCAGAGGAAGGCCCTAAAAATGGTCAAAAACTTCAGCCACCCTAGTCATAGACTGTTCTCTCTGCTACCGCACGGGAAGCGGTGCCGGAGCACGAAGTCTAGGTCCAAAAGGCTTCTGAACAGCTTCGACCCCCAATTCATAAGACTCCTGAACAACTAATCAAATGGCTACCTAGACTATTTTTCATTTACCCCCCACTGCCATTTTTACGCTGCTCCTACTCTCTGTTTATTATCTCTGCAAAGTCACTTTACCTCTACCTACAGTCGTGGCCAAACGTTTTGAGAATGACACAAATGTTAATTTCCACAAAGTTTGCTGCTTCAGTGTCTTTAGATATTTTTGTCAGATGTTACTATGGAATACTGAAGTATAATTAGAAGCATTTCATAAGTGACAAAGGCTTTAATTGACATAATTAATTAATTTAATTTTACATGAAGTTGATGCAAAGAGTCAATATTTGCAGAGTTGACCCTTCTTTTTCAAGACCTCTGCAATCCACCCTGGCTTGCTGTCAATTAACTTCTGGGCCACATCCTGACTGATGGCAGCCCATTTTTGCATAATCAATTCTTGGAGTTTGTCAGAATTTGTGGGTTTTTGTTTGTCCACCCACCTTTTGAGGGTTGACCACAAGTTTTCAATGGAACTAAAGTCTGGGGAGTTTCCTGGCCATGGACCCAAAATATTGATGTTTTGTTCCCCGAGCCACTTAGTTATCACTTTTGCCTTATGGCAAGGTGCTCCATCATGCTGGAAAAGGCATTGTTCATCACCAAACTGTTCCTGGATGGTTGGGAGAAGTTGCTCTCTGAGGATGTGTTGGTACCATTCTTTATTCATGGCTGTGTCCTTAGGCAAAATTGTGACCACCCACTCCCTTGGCTGAGAAGCAACCCCACACATGAATGGTCTCAGGATGCTTTACTGTTGGCATGACACAGGACTGATGGTAGCGCTCACCTTGTCTTCTCCGGACAAGCTTTTTTGCGGATGCCCCAAACAATCAGAAAGGGGATTCGTCAGAGAAAATGACTTTACCCCAGTCCTCAGCAGTCCAATCCCTGTACCTTTTGAGGAACATAAGTCTGTCCTTGATGTTTTTCCTAGAGCGAAATGTCTTCTTTGCTGCCCTTCTTGACACCAGGCCATCCTCCAAATTCTTCGCCTCACTGTGTGTGCAGATGCACTCACACCTGCCTGCTGCCATTCCAGAGCAAGCTCTGTACTGATGGTGCCCTGTTCCCGCAGCTGAATCAACTTTAGGAGACGGTCCTGGCACTTGCTGGACTTTCTTTGGCGCCCTGAAGCCTTCTTCACAACAATTTAACCGCTCTCCTTGAAGTTCTTGATGATCCGATAAATGGTTGATTTAGGTGCAATCTTACTGGCAGCAATATCCTTGCCTGTGAAGCCCTTTTTGTGCAAAGCAATGATGACGGCACGTGTTTCCTTGCAGGCAAACATGTTTGACAGAGGAAGAACAATGATTCCAAGCACCACCCTCCTTTTGAAGCTTCCAGTCTGTTATTCAAACTCAATCAGCATGACAGAGTGATCTCCAGCCTTGTCCTCGTCAACACTCACACCTGTGTTAAAACTTCTTATGGCTGCAGGGGCACTATTGAGTAGCTTGGATGAAAGGTGCCCAGAGGTGCCCAGAGAAAACGGCCTGCTCCTCAGTCTCAGTTGCTAATATATGCATATTATTATTAGTATTGGATAGAAAATACTATGAAGTTTCTGAAACTGTTTGAATGATGTCTGTGAGTATAACAGAACTCATATGGCAGGCAAAAACCTGAGAAGGAATCCAAACAGGAAGTGAGAAATCTGAGGTTGGTATATTTTCAAACCATTCCCTATTGAAATCTCTGTTAGATATTAATGAAGATTCACTTCCTAGGGCTTTCACTAGATGTCAACCGTTTATAGAAATTTGAATGAGGCTTCTACTGTGTTGTGGGACTGAATAAGAGCAGAATGTGCCATGTGTCTGGCAGTCAGCCAGTTCCAGGTCACGCGCATAGCACATCAAGACACAAAGGATTTCTCCGGTTGGAACTTTATTGAAGATTATTGATAAAAACATCCTAATGATTGATTCTGTACTTAGTTTGAAATGTTTCTTCGACCTGTAATATAACTTTTTGAAGTTTTTGTCCGAAGAAACGGTCGACCAGCACCAGCGTATGGATAAGTGTACCAAACACGCTAACAAAAGTAGCCAATTGGACATAAATAACGGACATTATCGAACAAATCAAGCATTTAATGTGGACCTGGGAGTATATTCTAATGAAGATCATCAAAGGTAAGGGATTATTTATCATGTAATTTGTGGTTTAATTTGACTCCAAAATGGCAGCTAATTTGACAATTGTTCTGAGCGCCGTCTCAGATTATTGCATGGTTTGCTTTTTCTGTAAAGTTTTTTTAAGATCTGACACAGCGGTTGCATTAAGGAGAGGTATATCTATGATTCCATGTGTTTAACTTGTATTATCATCTACATTTATGATGAGTACTTCTGTTGAATCAATGTGGCTATGCAAAATCACTGGATGTTTTTGGAACTAGTGAACGTAACGCGGCAATGTATACTGAGATTTTTTTTTATATAAATATGAACTGTTCCAAACAAAACATACATGTATTGTGTAACATGAAGTCCTATGAGTGTCATCTGATGAAGATCATCAAAGGTTAGTGATTCATTTTATCTCTATTTGTGCTTTTTGGGACTCCTCTCTTTGGCTGGAAAAATGACTGTGTTTATTGTTGTTTGGTGGTGACCTAAGATAATCGTTTGTGGTGCTTTCGCTGAAAAGCATATTTGAAATCGGACACTGTGGTGGTATTAACAACAAGACTACCTTTAAAACGTTATAAGACACATGTATGTTTGAGGAATTTTAATTATGAGACTTCTGTTGTTTTGAATTTGGCGCCGGCACTTTCACTGGCTGTTGTCATATCAACCCGTTAACGGGATTGCAGCCCAAAGAGGATATTATTAAAGAGAGAATCACTGACATGATGTCAGCTGGTCCTTTTGTGGCAGGGCTGAAATGCAGTGGAAATATTTTTTGGGGATTCAGTTCATTTGCATGGCAAATAGGGATTTACCAATTAATTGCAATTCATCTGATCACTCTTCATAACATTCTGGAGTATACATTTCCATCATAGAAACTGAGGCAGCAGGCTTTGTGAAAATGTATATTTGTGTCATTCTCAAAACTTTAGGCCACGACTGTACAGTCGGAGGATTACATACTCCTTAGCCAAATACATTTAAACTCAGTTTTTCACAATTCCTGACATTTAATCCTAGTAAAAATTCCCTGTTTTAGTTCAGTTACGATCACCACTTTATTTTAACAATGTGAAATGTCAGCATAATAGTAGAGGGAATGATTTATTTGAGCTTTAATTTCTTTCATCACATTCCCAATGGGTCAGAAGTTTACGTACACTCAATTAGTATTTGGCATCATTGCATCATCAATTTTCCGCCTCATGATGCCATCTATTTTGTGAAGTGCACCAGTCCCTCCTGCAGCAAAGCACCCCCACAACATGATGCTGCCACCCCCGTGCTTCACGGTTGGGATGTTGTTCTTCAGCTTGCAAGCCTGTTACCTCCAAACACAAAGATGGTCACTATGGCCAAACAATTATATTTTTGTTTCATCAGACCAGAGGACATTTCTCCAAAAAGTACAATCTTTGTCCCCATGTGCAGTTGAAAACCGTAGTCTAGCTCTTTTATGGTGGTTTTGGAGCAGTGGCTTCTTCCTTGCTGAGAGACCTTTCAGGTTATGTCGATATAGGACTCAATTAACTGTGGATATAGATACTTTTGTACCTGTTTCCTACAGCGTCTTCAGAAGGTCTTTTGCTGTTGTTCTGAGATTGATTTGTGCTTTTCGCACCAAAATATGTTCATCTCTAGGAGACAGAATGTGTCTCCTTCCTGAGCGGTATGACGGCTGCTTGGTCCCGTGGTGTTTATACTTGCGTACTATTGTTTCTACAGATGAGCATGGTACCTTTAGGCATTTGTAAATTGCATCCAAGGATGAACCAGACTTCTGCAGGTCTACAATGTTTTTTACTGAGGTCTTGGCTGATTTCTTTTGATTTTCCCAGTATGTCCAGCAAAGATGTACTGAGTTTGAAGGTAGGCCTTGAAATGCATCCACAGGTACACCTCCAAATGACTCAGGCTAATTGACATAATTTATCAGAAGCTTCTAAAGCCATGACATAATTTTCTGGAATTTTCCAAGCTGTTTAGAGGCGCAGTCAACTTAGTGTATGTAAACTACAGACCCACTGGAATTGTGATACAGTGAATTATAAGTGAAATAATCTGTCTGTAAACAATTGATGGAAAAATGACTTGCTTCATGCACAAAGTAGACGTCCTAACCGACTTGCCAATACTATAGTTTGTTCACAAGAAATTTGTGAAGTGGTTGAAAAACTAGTTTTAATGACTGAAACCTAAGTGTATGTAAACTTCCGACTTCAACTGTACATATTACCTCAGTTACCTCGACTAACCTTATTCCTGCTCTTTAAATATATATATATAATTTTTTTAATTAATTTAAAAAAAAAAACTTTCTTCCAAACTTCTTACAGAGGAAATCCTTTTAACTGGATCGATTGGACCAAATTCAAACCACAGAAATCTCATGAATAAAATTCCTCAAACATATAAGTATTTTACACCATTTTAAAGATAATGATGTTTTTAATCCCACCACAATTTCCGATTTCAAAAAGGCTTTACGATGAAAGCATGCGATTATGTTAGGTCAACACCTAGTCACAGAAAAACACAGCCATTTTTCCAGCCAAAGAGAGGAGTCACAAAATAGCAGAAATAGAGATAAAATGAATTACTAACCTTTATGATCTTCATCAGATGACACTCATAGGACTTCATGCTACACAATACATGTATGTTTTCTTCAATAAAGTTAATATTTATATCCAAAAATCTCAGTTTACATTGGCACGTTATGTTAAGTAATGTTTTGCTTCCAAAACATCCGGTGATTTTGCAGAGAGACACATTAATTTACAGAAATACTCATCAGAAATGTTGATGAAAATACAAGTGTTTACATGGAATTAAAGATACACTTCTTCTTGATCCACCCATCCCGTTAGCGGGATCATTTTCATCAACATACGCTGAATTGCAGAGCGCCAAATTCTAATTAAATTACTAAAAATATTTAATTTTCATGAAATCACAAGTGCAATATAGCAAAACACAGCTTAGCTTGTTGTTCATCCACCTGGCATGTCAGATTTCAAAAAAGCTTTTCGGGGAAAGCATACCAAGCGTTTATGTAAGGACATCTCTGTCAGCAGACAAAACATTACAAACAGCTAGCAGCCAAGTAGATTGGTCACGAAAGTTATCGCTTTCCATTGATGATCTTCAGATGTATGCACTCACGAGACTCCCAGTTACACAATATATGTTCCTTTTGTTCCATAAAGATTATTTTTATATCCAAAATACCTCCATTTGGTTGGCGCGTTATGTTTAGAAATCCACAGGCTCGAGCGGTCACGAATTTATAATCAATCCTCAGGTTGTTTTTACAATATATAATCGATAATATTTCAACCGGACTATAGCTTTTTCAATAGGAGAGAGAGAGAAAATGTCTGCTCCAAGCTGTTGTGCATGCAAAATGCTGCTGGCACCCAGCCATCCAATGACACGATGTGATCTTTCTCGCTCATTTTTCAAAATAGGGCCTGAAACTATGTCTAAAGACTGTTCACAACATGTGGAAGCCATAGGAAAAGGAATCTGGTTGATATCCCTTGAAATGGAGCGAAGGCAGGCAATGGAACAGAGAGCTTTCAGGAAAAACAGCATTCCGGATTGGATTTTCCTCAGGCTTTCGCCTGCAATTTCAGTTCTGTTATACTCACAGACAATATTTTGACCGTTTTGGAAACTTTAGAGTGTTTTCTATCCTAATCTGACAATTATATGCATATTCTAGATTCTGGGCCTGAGAAATCGGCAGTTTCATTTGGGTACGTTTTTCATCCAAACATAAATACTGCCCCCTACACTCAACAGGTTAATGCAACCGCTGTGTCAGATTTCAAAAAAGCTTTACGGAAAAAGCACACCATGCAATAATCTGAGTACAGCGCTCAGACACAAAAACAAGCCATACAGATACCGCCATGTTGTGGAGTCAACAGAAGTCAGAAATAGCATTATAAATATTCACTTACCTCTGATGATCTTCATCAGAATGCACTCCCAGGAATACCAGTTCCACAATAAATGTTTGTTTCGTTCGATAAAGTCCATAATTTATGTCCAAATACCTCCTTTTTGTTCATGCGTTTAGTTCACAAATCCAAATTCATGAGGTGCAGGCACACTTAGTCCAGACGAAAAGTAAAAAAATGTATATTACAGTTCGTAGAAACATGTTAAACGATGTCTAGAATCAATCGTTTGGATGATTTTAACATAAATCTTCAATAATATTCCAACTGGACAATTCCTTTGTCTTTAGAAATGAAAAGGAACTCAGCTAGCTCTCAAGGCCGCACGCATGACTTAGCTCATGGCATTCTGCCAGACCCTTGACTCAAACAGCTCTTATTTGCTCCCCCTTCACAGTAGAAGCCTGAAACCAGGTTCTAAAGACTGTTGACATCTAGTGGAAGCCGTAGGAAGTGCTATCGGACAAAATTTCCACTGTATATTGGATAGGCAAAGACTTGAAAACCTACAAACCTCAGATTTCCCACTTCCTGTTTGGATTTTTTCTCAGGTTTTTGCCTGCCATATGAGGTCTGTTATACTCAAAGACATCATTCAAACAGTTTTAGAAACTTCAGAGTGTTTTCTATCCAAATCTACTAATGATATGAATATTCTAGCTTTTGGGCCTGAGTAGCAGGCAGTTTACTCTGGGCATCTTATTCATCCAAGCTACTCAATACTGCCCCCCATCCATAAGAAGTTTTAACACATATTTTTCTTAAACTGCATTGTTGGTTAAAGGCTTATAAGTAAGTAAGACTGTTGTATTCAGCGCATGTGACAAATATAATTTGATTTGAGCCATTAGAGTTAGCTGTGTGGATACGGTTAGGGTTAGGCTTAAAATCTGATCTTATGACTTTGTGGCTGTGCCAGCTAGTGACCCCTGCAGACCTGCCTTCAGGGCAAGACTAATGACAATATATGCCATCCTGTGTGTGTGCGTTTGAGTGCATGTATGTGGTTTTCGGTGCACGTCTATGTGTGTGTGTGTGTGTGTTCGCGAGAGAGAAGTAATGTAGACTAATAAGGGAGGATGGCCACAGGCGAGCTTATCACTCATCCCTTACGACGCACAAAATCCAGCACCATCGCCATCCCTGGACCTGCCGGCAACAGCACACATTCGTCAGTGCTCCCTCTCCCTCTCTCTTCGCTCTCTTTCTCTCTCCTTCATCTCTCTATCGCTTTCTTCCCTCTCTGCCTCTTACTTCTCTCTTTGCTTCATCTTTCTCTATCGATCTCTCCTCTCACAGGCTCAGATATGACCTTCTACATCACATTTATCATTTACGGGCGAATCATTCGTTTTAAAATTGGGAGTTCTCCACCAACCTGTCTGTGTTCATAGCAGTGTTTTGCATAATTTTGATCAAATCCAATCAAAATTGAATCAAATTTTGTTGGTTACATACACATGGTTAGCAGATGTTAATGCGAATGTAGTGAAATGCTTGTGCTTCTCGTTCCGACAGTGCAGTAATATCTAACAAGTAATCTATTAATTCCCCAACAACTACCTAATAAACACAAATCTAAAGGGATGGAATAAGAATATGTACATATAGATATATGGATGAGTGATGGCCTAGCGTCATAGGCAAGCCACAATAGATGGTACAGAGTACAGTATATACATATGAAATTAGCAATGTAAGATTCTTAAAGTGAGATTGTTTAAAGTGACCAGTGAGTCTCTATGTAGGCAGCAGGCTCTCTGAGTTAGTGATTGCTATTTACCAGTTTGATGGCCTTGAGATAGAAGCTGTTCTTCAGTCTCAGTCCCAGCTTTGATGCACCTGTACTGACCTCGCCTTCTGGATGGTAGCAGGGTGAACAGGCAGTGGCTCGGGTGGTTGTTGTCCTTGATGATCTTTTTGGCCCTCCTGTGACATCGGGTACTGTAGGTGTCCTGGAGGGCTGGTAGTTTTCCCCCGGTGATGCGTTGTGCAGACCGCACCACCCTCTGGAGAGCCTTGAGGTTGATGGCCGTGCAGTTGCCGTAGTTGCCAGGCGGTGATGCAACCCAACCTCGATTGTGCATCTGTAAAAGTTTGAGGGTTTTAGGTGCCCAGCCAAATTTCTTCAGCCTCCTGAAGTTGAAGAGGCGCTGTTCAGCACACTTCAGCACACTGTTTGTGTGTGTGGACCATTTCAGTTTGTCTGTGATGTGTACACCGATGAACTTAACACTTTCCACCTTCTCCACTACTGTCCCTTCGATGTGGATAGGGACGTGCTTCCTCTGCTGTTTCCTGAAGTACACGATCATCTCCCTTGTTTTGTTGACGATGGATGAGAGGTTGTTTTCCTGACACCACATTCCGAGTGCCCTCACTTCCTCCCTGTAGGCTGACTTGTCATTGTTGGTAACCAAGCTCACTACTGATATATTCAATTCGCTTTAGCCAAATATTAATAGGTATTTCAATTTGAATTAGCTTTTTAATGGCGTAGAATGCCCCGCGTGCTTTCTCTCTCAGTTCATTCACTGCCTCATTAAAGAATTCTGTATTTTTCTTGCCAATTTTAATGCTGCACGTATTGCCAGAATACATTGATTTAATTATGTCATATGTTTTACCCCCTACACCACTTTCAATAACTTTGTAGAACAGTCCTGTATGCCAAATAAAATCAAATGCTTTTTGGAAGTCGATAAAGCAAGCGGATATTTTGGTATTATTTTTGGTGGACATGTTTATCTATCAGGGTATGTAGGGTGTAAATATGATCGTTGTGCGATGTTTTGGTATAAATCCAATTTGGCTTTTACTCAAGACATTGTGCTTATTAAGGAATTTTAGAACTCTTACATTTATAAGATTTATTTATTTATGTCTCAGCCTCCAGTATTTATGCTGCAGTAGTTAATGTGTCGGGGGGCTAGGGTCAGTTTGTTATATCTGGAGTACCTCTCCTGTCCTATTCGGTGTCCTGTGTGAATCTAAGTGTGCGTTCTCTAATTCTCTCTTTCTCTCTCTCTCTCTCTCTCTCTCTCTCTCTCTCGGAGGACCTGAGCCCTAGGACCATGCCCCAGGACTACCTGACATGATGACTCCTTGCTGTCCCCAGTCCACCTGGCCGTGCTGCTGCTCCAGTTTCAACTGTTCTGCCTTATTATTATACGACCATGCTGGTCATTTATGAACATTTGAACATCTTGGTCATGTTCTGTTATAATCTCCACCCGGCACAGCCAGAAGAGGACTGGCCACCCCACATAGCCTGGTTCCTCTCTAGGTTTCTTCCTAGGTTTTGGCCTTTCTAGGGAGTATTTCCTAGCCACCGTGCTTCTACACCTGCATTGCTTGCTGTTTGGGGTTTTAGGCTGGGTTTCTGTACAGCACTTTGAGATATCAGCTGATGTACGAAGGGCTATATAAATAAATTTGATTTGATTTTGAAATAAATTTGATTTTGAAAAAAAATAAATTTGATTTGATTTATAATACTACAGAAAACCTTCCCCAGGTTACTGTTCACACAAATGCCTCTCTAATTGTTCAGGTCAAATTTGTCTCCGTTTTTAAAGATTGCGGTTATGAGTCCTTGATTCCAGATGTCAGGGAAATAACCTACACTCAGGATCAAATTAAACAATTTTAATATAGCCAATTGGAATTTTGCACGAGTGAGTTTGAGCATCTCATTTAGGATGCCATCAGGTCCGCATGCTTTTTTAAATTTGAGAGCCTGAAGTTTCTTATAGAGCTCCTGGTCAGTAATTGGGGAGTCCAATCGATTTTGATTGTCCTTTATAGCTTTTTCTAATCCATTCAACTTCTCATGAATTTGGCGTTGTTCTGCGTTTGTGTCAATTTGAACGGTGTTGTAAAATGGGTTGTCCATATGTCACCATTTTGTATCGCTACATCCTCTTGTTTAGAATTTTGTTTCGTTTTTTCCAATTTTGCCAGAAGTTGTTTGTGTTTATGGACTCCTCAATTAGTGTCAGCTGCTTGCTGTTGAACTGTGCTTTTTTGGTTCTGAATGTACGTTTATAGAGTTTTAAAGTCTCACAGTAATGAAGGCGTTATTCACCATTATTTGGGTCTCTGTGCGTTTTGGTTGGAGGTGTTCTAAGTTTTTTCCTTATAATTTTACAATCTGTATCAAACCAGTTGTCATCTGTGATCATTTTTGTTTTGTTTTTTACCAATTTCAATTGAGCTTCTTCTGCTGTTTGCCTGAATATATAGTTGATGTCTTGTACTGCTAGATTGGTGCCTTCTTCACTGTGAGTGAATGTGGTATCCAGAAAGTTGTTTAATAGTGTTTGGATATTTTGGTTACAGGTTGCTTTCTGGTATTATTCTGTGCTGTTTTGGGCCCATCTGTATGAATTTCTGATGTTGCACAGCTTACTGGGCTGTGAATGTCTGGTTGTTTCCATGTCTGTTCTTTTGAGGAACAACATAATTTGGCTGTGATCAGACAGAGGTGTTAGTGGCTTGACAGTGAATGAGCTGAGAGAGAAGGGGTCAATGTCTGTGATCATATAGTCTACTGTACTGTGGCCAAGAGGTGAGCAGTAGGTGAATCTCCCCAAAGAGTCCCCCCATAACCTATCATTGACAAAGTACAGACCCAGGCTTCTACAGAGCTGCAACAGATCCCTTCTGTTTTTGTTGACGGTGCTGTCACTGTTGTTTCTATGGGGGAGATTAAGACAGTTAGAAACAGTACGGCCTGTAATAAAGCTGTCCCCTCATGTGCTTGTTAGATCAGGTAGTGTCCCTATGCGCGTATTTGTGTCCCCACAGATGAGCACATTTCCCTGGGCCTTGAAATAGCACGTCTCTTCCTCAAGAGTGGGGAAGACCTCCTCTGAGTAATATGGGGATTCTGAGGGGGGATATATATTGCGCAAAGGAACACATATTTTTCTGTCAGTACAAGTTATTATTTCAGTTTTAACCAAATGTGATATTTACCAATTTTGAGGGGATCAATTCGATTTTGTAGTTCGGATTTGTACCAAATGATCAATCCTCCAGAGTCTCTGCCTCTATTGACAGAGCTGTGTTTCTGTGACGGCACAGTGACCTCTCTGTAGCCTGTGGGACAGTGAGTGACAATGTCAGCCTTATACCATGTCTTCTGCAGAATGATGACGTCAACATCTTTAAGATGTTTGTTGAACTCCAGTGGTAAACTCTTCAGTCAAAAGGATGATGAGTTTAGGCCCTGAATGTTCCACATCCTAACTGATAGGTTGATGAGTTTAGGCCCTGAATGTTCCACATGCTAACTGATAGCAATTTCATGTTCCAAAAGAAAGAATAGCAGTCAGAAATACAGTAACTACTAACTAATAAGTTGTTAAGAGTGAGATAAACAGGATAACAGCTAACATTCTTTCTGTTGTATATATAAATATGTGTGTGTGTGTGTGTGTGTGTGTGTGTGTGTGTGTGTGTGTGTGTGTGTGTGTGTGTGTGTGTGTGTGTGTGTGTGTGTGTGTGTGTGTGTGTGTGTGTGTGTGTGTGTGTGTGTGTGTGTGCGTGCGTGCGTGCGTGCGTCCGTGCGTCCTTCCGTGTGTGTTTAGTGCAGATGTATTGGAGGAGATGTTTAATCTCACTTAATCCTAAAGGGTTCTCCTGTCCTCTGACGACCTCTGCGTAGCTGCGCTGG
The DNA here is from genome assembly GCF_018296145.1 of Oncorhynchus tshawytscha. Taxonomy (NCBI): domain Eukaryota; kingdom Metazoa; phylum Chordata; class Actinopteri; order Salmoniformes; family Salmonidae; genus Oncorhynchus; species Oncorhynchus tshawytscha. The sequence goes on along the minus strand of NC_056453.1, from coordinate 16,194,116 downwards.
TCCTGCTGTTGGGCCCTGTGGAGTGGAGGAGGGCCAGTTCTGGGCCGTGGGGCTTCCTCTCTGGTCTGGTGCAGGGTAATAGGCTGGGCCCGGTCCAGTGAGGGGCTGCAGCTTCTCTCTGGGTGTGTCTACAGTCTGTTCTCTGTGCTGTAGCACTCTCTTGATGACAGACAACTATTTTTCCATCTCCTCCTTTACCTGCACCAGCTCTCTCCTCATGGTGGCCTTTACCTCCTCAAGCGCTGTGGTAAGGCTCTATCTCAGCTCCTGGACAGAGTTCTTCAGCTGGGTCCAGCACTGGTTGATCTGGTCCTGTAGAAGCTCTGTGTCTGGGCTGGTGGTGGTGTGGCTGGGGGGCTGCTCCTTCAGCTCAGTAACCCATACCTCTAACAGAGCCAGCCTGTCTCTCAGCAGGTTGATAGTAGTGTGGTCTTGTCTCTGGTGGTTGTAGGCAGGCAGGGGGAGGATGGTCCTGCAGTTGGGGTGCCTGAGGTGAGGGGAGAGGTCTGGGTGCTATCCTTTTATTTTTTGCTTTCCGCTATCTTCGTTAGGGTGGGGAAGTCCTGCACAACAGAGCTGAGTGCAACCTCACTGCCCTCGACCATGACAGTACCGTTGTGATACATGTTTACCGTCAGAAACCTGTTTTCCTGATCCTTATCGTTGTCCTCGAAAATGTGGATTTGCCTTCCCTTGCAGATGCCTTTTTTTGTGGTACAGCTGAAATGCGTGGTTACAGCTGTATACCAGGCAGTAGTGTTGTCTGTGTAAAATAACAGGTTTGTAACAGTCCTGTTTTGTGAGCAGTCGGCCAACAAAGTTTCTGGGTTCTTCCTCAGAATTCTGTGTTTAAAATTGATTCTTCCCTTCTCTGATTTGATTTCTTCTGGATATTCAAATAAAGGAGGGGGGGGAGTCTGTCAGTCTTTGCTGCTGCTGGCGCTGCCTCAGTGGCCATGTTGCTATGGTTACCACCAGTAAACAGTTAGAGCTAGACGGTAAGCTAGCTGACAGATTTGAATGTGGCTTGCTACCACGATTAAGATTGGTCTTTTAACTCACTCTCTGTCAATCTTTTCCTCCTGTGTCGATCTTCAGTTGTACAATCTCATTACCTATACATTTTTTGCTAATTTAATCGTGTCAATCTCGCTCTTAACAACCAAAAAGTTATAACAAGTCAGGAGCCGTTCTTCTGCATGACTTCTCTCTCTCTCTTTCTCTCTCTCTCTCTCTCTCGGAGAGAGACACAGACTCAGCATGCCTCACCGTTGTATCACGCCGGAACAGGCTTTTATTTGTCGTCCTGTCAGCGTGTTTGGTGAAGGATGGTTTCAGTGGACCCCCCCAGCGGTCTATCTTAGGGCTCTCATGGAGAAGATTGGCAGTGGTAAAACTCCAAAACAGCCTATAACAGGAAATACACACCATGATTGGCCAGCCTGCTATGGATCCACATTCACATCCATAGTTTCTCTGTGTTATTCTGATTCATACCTAAATAAAGTAGCATTCCATTCTAGAATGAAATAGCTGTATGTTTCTCAAGGGAAGTCTCTGCAAGGCAACTTTCTCCAAGGGAATATGACATTCACTATAGGAACCCACCCTACTTCACGTAATACATTATTCTATTTACTGTATCTAAAAGCAATATAATATATATATATATATATATATATATATATATATATATATAAATGACAAGAATATAAGCGGAACTCTTGTATGTTTAGATTATAAGGATATCAAACTTTTTTTACAGTGTGCATTGGAAGAAGTACAATTTCCTAACAGTTTCCTATTTCCATAAATTATATTGCTGGAGATAATAACACAATTGTATAGATCAGCGCCACGTAGGGACATTCAGAAACTATGTCCAACTCCACATCCACAGTAACAGCAATATCAGAACCCACAGAGCCATTACAGAGTATGCCAGGTAGGGGAAAGCCTTCCATGCTGGGTGGAACTCACTTCCAATGTCACCCCAGCCATGTAGAAAGATATATTAAAACACCCAGGAACTAATGTGATGAAATCCGGCAGTGTATTTGTCTGAGGAACATCTTCTTTCGCGCACAAGCGTCATTGGGATTTATGTAAGCCTGCGTAATGCGGGTCATTTGAAGACACAGGGAGCTTTAGTCAATCCAGATAGCGTGTGGTGTTGATTTAAAACCTAATGTATGAATGGGGAGCAGTGATGGACTGAACATCCTTTTTACAGAATGTGTAAGCCAAGGGTAACATTGTGATCCCAGTGGTCAAGTAGGCTAAGTCATTCTTGCAGTAATATAATGAAGGCTCTACCTGTAAATGAGATAGGAAGGGACAGCCAAGGAAGGGAGAGCAGTGGTAGCATTAAAAACAGTGTAAATTGAGTTAGCAGGGGGTTGCAGTATATTGCAGTGAAAAAGTGGTGCTGGAGGAGATGGCGGCCATTTTACGGTCTCCTAACCAATTGTGCTAATATGTGGGGGTTTTTCGCGATATTTGTAAATTATTTTGTACATAATGTTTCTGCAACCGTATCTTATGGCAGAAAAGAGCTTCTAGATGTCAGGACAGCGATCACTCACCTCGGATTAGACAAAGATTTTTTCAACAACAGCAGCAGCAAGCAGGACTCACACGATATTCTCCAAACACCCCACAGGGCAGACATCCCAATTATTCGCAAAAGGAAGCGACGCAGAGGACAAAGAGCCGGATGCCTCATCCGGACCCACAGAAGGCAACTAGGAAAGCTGCCGTTACCGTCAATATTACTCGCCAACGTGCAATCATTGGACAATAAACTAGACGAGGTACGATCACGATTATCCTACCAACGGGACATCAAAAACTGTAATATCCTATGTTTCACGGAATCGTGGCTGAATGACGACATGGATATTCACCTAGCGGGATACATGCTGCACCGGCAGGATAGAACAGCACACTCCGGTAAGACGAGGGGGGGCGGTCTGTGCATATATGTAAACAACAGCTGGTGCACGAAATCTAAGGAAGTCTCTAGATTTTGCTCGCCTGAAGTAGAGTATATTATGATAAAGGGCAGGCCACACTAAATGCCTAGAGAGTTCTCAGCTATACTTTTCGTGTCTGTTTATTTTCCACCACAGACTCAGCCAGCTGTATAAGGAAATAAGCAAACAGGAAACCACTCACCCAGATGCGGTGCTCCTAGTGGCCGGAGCCGTTAATGCAGGGAAACTTAAATCAGTTCTACCAAATCTCTATCAACATGTTAAATGTGCATCCAGAGGGAAAAAAATTCTAGATCACCTGTACTCCACACACAGAGATGCGTACAGAGCTCTCCCTCACCCTCCAATTGGTAATATGACCACAACTCTATCCTGCTGATTCCTGCTTACAAGCAAAAATTAAAGCAGGAAGCACCAGTGACACAGTCTATAAAAAATATGATCAGATGAAGCAGATGATAAACTACAGGACTGTTTTGCTAGCACATACTGGAATATGTTCCGGGATTCTTCCAATGACATTGAGCAATACACCACATCAGTCACTGGCTTTATCAATAAGTGCATTGAGGACGTCATCCCCACAGTGACTGTATACCCCAACCAGAAGCCATGGGTTACAGGCAATATTCGCACTGAGCTAAAGGGTAGAGCTGCCGCTTTCAAGGTGCGGAACTCTAACCCTGAGGCTTACAAAAAAATCCCGCTATGCCCTGCGACGAAGCATCAATCCGACAAAGTGTCAATACAGGGCTAAGATTGAATCATACTACACCAGCTCTGACGCTCGTCAAAAGTGGCAGGGCCTGCAAACTATTACAGACTACAAAGGGAAGCACAGCCGCGAGCTGCCCAGTGACACAAGCCTACCAGACGAGCTAAATCACTTCTATGCTCGTTTCGAGGCAAGCAACACTTAGGCATGCATGAGAGCATCAGCTGTTCCGGACGACTGTGTGATCACACTCTCCGTAGCTGACGTGAGTAAGACCTTTTAAAAGGTCAACATTCACAAGGCTGCGTGGCCAGATGGATTACCAGGGCGTGTGCTCCGGGCATGTGCTGCCCAACTGGCAGGTGTCTTCACTGACATTTTCAACATGTCCCTGATTGAGTCTGTAATACCAACATGCTTCAAGCAAACCACCATAGTCCCTGTGCCCAAGAACACAAAGGCAACCTGCCTAAATGACTACAGACCCGTGGCACTCACGTCCGTAGCCATGACGTGCTTTGAAAGGCTGGTAATGGCTCACATCAACACCATTATCCCAGAAACCCTAGACCCACTCCAATTTGCATACCACCAAAACAGATACACAGATGATGCAATCTCCATTGCACTCCACACTGCCCTTTCCCACCTGGACAAAAGGAACACATATGTGAGAATGCTATTCATTGACTACAGCTCAGTGTTCAACACCATAGTACCCTCAAAGCTCATTACTAAGCTAAGGAACCTGGGACTAAACACCTCCCTCTGCAACTGGATCCTGGACTTCCTGACAGGCCGCCCCCAGGTGGTGAGTGTAGGTAGCAACACATCTGCCACACTGATCCTCAACAATGGAGTTCCCCAGGGGTGCGTGCTCAATCCCCTCCTATACTCCCTGTTCACCCACGACTGCATGGCCAGGCACGACTCCAACACCATCAATAAGTTTGCTGACAACACAACAGTGGTAGGCCCGATCACCGACAACGATGAGACAGCCTATAGGGAGGAGGTCAGAGACCTGGCCGGATGGTGCCAGAATAACAACCTATGCCTCAACGTAACCAAGACCAAGGAGATGATTGTGGACTACAGGAAAAGGAGCACTGAGCACGTCCCCATTCTCATCGACAGGGCTCTAGTGGACCAGGTTGAGAGCTTCAAATTCCTTGGTGTCCACATCAACAACAAACTAGAATGGTCCAAACACACCAAGACAGTCGTGAAGAGGGCATGACAAAGCCTATTCCCCCTCAGGAAACAAAAAATATTTGGCATGGGTCCTGAGATACTCAAAAGATTCTACAGCTGCACCATCGAGAGCATCCTGACTGGTTGCATCACTGCCTGGTACGGCAATTTCTCAGCCACTTCAGAGGGTAGTGCGTACGGCCCAGTACATCAATGGGGCAAAGCTGCCTGCCATCCAGGACCTCTACACCAGATGGTGTCAGAGGAATTCCCTGAAAATTGTCAAAGACCCCAGCCACCCCAGTCATAGACTGTTCTCTCTACTACCGCATGGCAAGCAGTACCAGAGTCCCAGGTATAGGACAAAAAGGCTTCTCAACAGTTTATACCCCCAAGCCAGAAGACTCCTGAACAGGTAACCAATGGTTACCCGGACTTTTTGCATTGTGTGCCCCCCCAACCCCTCTTTTACGCTGCTGCTACTCTCTGTTTATCTTCTATGCATAGTCACTTTAACTATACATTCATGTACATACTACCTCAATTGGCCCGACTAACCAGTGCTCCCGCACATTGGCTAACCGGGCTATCTGCATTGTGTCCCACCACCCGCCAACCCCTCTTTTTAAACCACTGCTACTCTCTGTTCATCATATATGCATAGTCACTTTAATCATACCCACATGTACATACCACCTCAATCAGCCTGACTAACCGGTGTCTGTATATAGCCTTGCTACTCTTATTCTCAAATGTCTTTTTACTGTTGTTTTATTTCTTTACTTACCTACACACGCACACATACTTTTTTGTTTTTTCTCCGCACTATTGGTTAGAGCCTGTAAGTAAGCATGTCACTGTTGTATTCGGCGCACGTGACAAATAAACTTTGATTTGATATTAACAAAAGATTGGGTCAGGTCCATCCGGAGAGCAAAGATGACATCAGCTGGTCTTTTCATCAAGAGGAGGAAGAAGAAGAGGAATAAGTTCATTAGCTAAACAGTGGAAGGGAGGAAGTGGAAATAGCAGGGGATTGCAGTATATTAATAAAAGACTGGATCAGGATAGTGGAGATGTCATCAGCTACTCTTTTCTCCAAAAGGGGAGAGATGGCGAAAGAGGGGGATGATGGAGAGCTGCAAAGAGAAGCATCAGTCAAGACTGTATAAACAATGCAGGAAGTAGCTGTAGCTGTAGCGGGAAGAAAACAGAGAACAGCTTACATTACTAAAGATGTACAGGTCATGCTTGGGTTTGTAAAGGCCAACAGCAAAATTAATGTGTGCTCTTTGAAGACAAGGGTACGTGAGCAAGAAGAGTACACCTGGAAATGATAAAGGAGTTTCTTGGAAGGTCTAGTAGCACAAATAGCAGTGTGTACTGGCTATTTCATTGAGGTTTTCCTATTATTTCTGCAGTATCATAGGGTGCTGAAAAGAGGAGCATGGTTCATGACTGTTTGTGATTTTCAAGATCTTTTGTTTGGCTTGGAGCAGCTCTCGCCCACTCCCCCTTTTATCTCAAGGGGCTTCTGGCAGAGAAAATTTCACTCACAATACAGTGCAATGACTCATCCGCGAGAGCTATTGGAGCTATTGGATTGCACAGCAACAGATGAACTGAAAGACAGAACATTTACATTAATGTCTTTACGAAGACCAGAAATCTTTACAGAGCATTTAAAGGTGGTGGAGAAGACAATGTAGCCATGGATCCAGTCCAGTATATCATGATAGAGGATCAGCAGAATGAAATGGAAGACAGTGAGGGAAATTATGGTGTAATTTTCTGTAGCAGGGATAAAAATTTGAATTCTAAGAGCCATCAATTGCCATGGATTTTCCCCGGGTGCATATTGGAGTTCAAGGCCTGAACGAGGACAAAGGGAGGATTAGAGGCCCTCCAAGTCTTTCTCTCTCTCACTCATTCTCTCTCTATCAGCAGAGTAAGATCCATTATGAATGTTAAAACCCAGCAACGTTCGTTATCTCCACATCTGATCCTATACTAAACCAGAACATGCTCAGTAGTATAGACTCAACTCCATAGCCCTTTGTATAGATGTCTTAGGGTGCAGGGTATATGAACTAAAAAAGGAAAACCTGCACTCATTTAAATTGACATATACTGCCCTTCCTTCCTTTATAGAATCACTGCCCTGCCTTCCTGTAGGGGGATTTCTGAGAACTCTGAACTCTGAGTGGTAATTGCTGTTGTGACACTAACTCACTAACCAAATATAATCCCTGCTGTTGGAGGGGTTTCTCAGATTTCAGTGAAGCTGTATATGATACAACACCGCTATGTTAGGGATTTTGTCTGTCGGAAAACGAGTTAGATAATTAAATGGTAACTACCCAGCAAGCACATTTGATTACTTGAAAGTTGTGGGAATGTAAGTTTAATGTTTCACGTTGCTTGTGGGAACGAAGCCCAACGTTTCCTGACCTGTAAAACTGAAAGTTCTGAGAATATAAGTGGATTTTGCCTGTTCTGTGAATGTTTACAATTAGGTTGCAGTAAGGTTATGAGAATGTTTTACTCTGGTTCCTTGAACATTTTCTTGGGAGTTTTTATTAACACTCTGAGAACGGAAATTATAGGTTACTTTCTTAACTTTTACGGAATTTTTCAAAAAGACTTTTAATAACACTGCTAGCTTATTTTGGGTTAACGTTTTTAAACTCCAAGCACAGATGGGACACATGGAAATGTATTTCCTTAGGCATTAATCAAGCAATGTAATGATGTGCACTGAGAGTCAGGAAGCAAGTTTAGAGAGTGAGTGTTTAACCTCTTTGGGGTACCTCCCCTTCTTCTCAATTTCCGCCTAAAGACATACCCTAATCTAACTGCCTGTAGCTCAGGCCCAAAGGCAAGGATATGCATATTCTTGGTATCATTTGAAAGGAAACACTCTGAATTTTGTGGAAATGTGAATTGAATGTATGAGAATATAACACAATAGATCTGGTAGAAGAAAATACAAGGAAATAAACATATGTTTTCTGTTTTTATTGTTGCTGCATCATCTTTCAAATGACCAAGAACAGCCAAACATACTGATAGGATGTGGATGGTTTGTATGAAGAACACAAGATGGCAACAATAGCTGAGCAAGGTTTTAGACAGATAACTTCAAAAATGAGCGAGCTACATGACATTGAGCATGAAGTCACCCAGGTGTCCCACACAAATGTACCCAAATGTACCCAAGTGGCCGATTTTGTACAGTGATACATTTTGAAGGAAAGAACTATGGTGTCTACAAATCGGTTTGTTTCGGCCAATACGTCCCGGGAAAAGAACCATCATGTATGGTTGTGTTCGTAACAACCAGAGGATTGCAATGAAACCAACCATGACTGGATAAACGTTTGTTTAGTGTGTGTAATTACCACAAACGCTTCGTCCAAAGTTGAATGAGATGGAAATCACGACGCAACCAGTTTACAAATGTTTTGTGTTAGGCTATAAAAATGGATTTATCAAACAAAACGAACATTCACTGTGTAGTTAGGACACTTGGCATTACCACCAGAGGAAGATCTTCAATGGTAATCGATTTATTTTATTGCTATTTCTGACTTTCGTGACGCTAATGCTTGGTTGGAAAATGCTAGTAATACTTTGAATGTTTAATACAACGAATGGTGTATTTAGAATGTTAGCTCTGCAGTTTCACCGGATGTTGGCCTGGTGGGACGTGAGCGTCTCCCCTACCCTAGAGAGATTAAATAAATAAACACAACATAATACAAAATTAGAAACACGAACAACGCAAAGACATGACACAGGAACAGAAACAATAACACCTGGGGAAGGAAACAAAAGGAGGGATATATATAGGGAAGGTTATCCGGGAGGTGATGGAGTCCAGGTGAGTCTGATGATGTGCAGGCGTGCGTAACGATGGTGACAGGTGTGCGCTAGTAGCCTGGGGACCTAATCATATTTGTCACATGTGCAGAATACTACAGATGTAGACCTTACTGTGAAACGCTTTACTTACAAGCCCTTAACCAACAACGCAGTTTTAAGAAAAATAAGAGTTAAGAAAATATTTACTAAATAATCTAAAGTTAAAAAAATACAGCAGCAATAAATTACAATAAATGAGGCTGTATACAGGGGGTACTGGTACTGACTCAATGTGCGGGGGTACAGGTTAGTCGAGGTAAGTGAGGTAATATGTACATGTAGATAGAGGTAAAGTGACTATGCATAGATAATAAACAGCAGCGTAAAAAAGGGGGTGGGGGTAGTCAGGTTAGCCATTTGATTAGCTGTTCAACACTCTTATGGCTTGGGGGTATAAGCTGTTAAGAAGCCTTTTGGACCTAGACTTGGTGCTCCGGTACTGCTTGCCATGCGGTAGCAGAGAGAACATTCTATGACTGGTATAGAGGTCCTGGAAGGCAAGAAGCTTGGCCCCAGTGATGTACTGGGCTGTACGCACTACCATCTGTTTAGCCTTGCAGTTGGAGGCCGAGCAGTTGTCATACCAGGCGTTGATGCAACCGGTCAGAATGCTCTTGATGGTGCAGCTGTAGAACTTTTTGAGGATCTGAGGATACATGCCAAATCTTTTCAGTCTCCTGAGGGGGAATAGGCTTTGTCGTGCCCCCTTCACAACTGTCTTGGTGTGTTTGGACCATGATAGTTTGTTTGTGATGTGGACACAAAGGAACTTGAAGCTCTCAACTTGCTCCATGACAGCCCCGTCGATGAGAATGGGGGCGTGCTCGGTCCTCCTTTTCCTGTCGTCCACAATCATCTCCTTTGTCTTGATCACAATGGGGGAGAAGTTGTTGTCCTGGTACCACACGGCCAGGTCTCTGACCTCCTCCCTATAGGCTCATCGTTGTCGGTGATCAGGCCTAACACTGTTGTGTCATCACCAAATGATGGTGTTGGAGTCATGACTGGCCGTGCAGTCATGAGTGAACAGGGAATACAGAAGGAGGCTGAGCACACACCCCCGAGGGGCACCCTCCTGTTGAGGATCAGCATGGAGGATGTGTTGTTACCTACCCTCACCATCTGGGGGCGGCCCGTCAGGAAATCCAGGATCCTGTTGCAGAGGAAGGTGTTTAGTCCGAGGGTCCTTAGATTAGTGATGATCTTTGAGGGCACTATGGTGTTGGGCGCTGAGCTGCAGTCAATGAATAGTATTCTCACATAGGTGTTCCTTTTGTCCAGGTGAGAAAGGGCAGTGTGGAGTGCAATAGATCATCTGTGGATCTGTTGGGGTGGTGTGCAAATTGTAGTGGGTCTAGGGTTTCTGGGATAATGTTGTTGATGTGAGCCACTACCAGCCTTTCAAAGCACTTCATTGATACAGGTGTGAGTGCTATGGGTCGGTAGTAATGTAGGCAGGTTACCTTAGTGTTCTTGGGCATAGGGACTATGGTGGTCTGCTTGGAACATGTTGGTATTACAGACTCAGACAGAGAGAGGTTGAAAATGTCAATGAAGGCAGTTTCCAGTTGGTTAGCGCATGCTCTGAGTTCACGTTCTGGTAATCCGTCTGGCCCTGCGGCCTTGTGGATGTTGACCTGTTTAACTCACATCGGCAACGGAGAGCGTGATCACACAGTCGTCTGAAACAGCTGATTCTCTCATGCATGTTTGAGTGTTACTTGCCCCGAAGCGAGCATGGAAGTAATATAGCTCGTCTATATACTACAGTGCCTTCCGAAAATATTCACATCGCTTGACTTTTTCCACATTTTATTCTGTTACAGGCTGAATTTAAAATGGATTAAATGGCCATTGTCATTGCCGGGCTCGGGCAGTGAGGTCTCTGTCGGGACTAGGAGGCTATTGCTAGCTGCTGCATAAGTAGGTCTACTAGTTTCCACCTGTGATGGTGTTTCATCAGTCGATGATGAGGTGGTAGCTTTGCTGATGGGGTTGCATGAGCTTGATCAGATGAAGCTTTTCTGCTGCATTTTTTATGCACCACTTGGTCTTGCCTTTAGTTAATCCATCTTGATCAACGCACTCACTCTCCATCCGAATCTGACCTGATTCACCTTACTGTTTAAAAACTTTATAGCCAATTAGGTGATGTGGCTGAGACAGGCTGCCGCTGGCGCATGATAAATGATAAAATAAATAATTGAATCCCCTTTCCATTATCCCATACTCCCATAATGTTAGCTAAATGGTTAGCACCAAATAGCTAGCTAGCTACTCCACCGACTCTCAACAGCTAATAGGCAGCTGCTTTATTCAAAAATGCATCTATTCTGATGTAATATGTTGCTAGCTACGCTAGGTATCTAGCTGTGCCCATCTGGTTAGTATCAACAAGGGCTTACTACAAATTCTTGCTAGCTAGCAACAACATTAGCGCCAGCATGCACAAGCCAAACAAGCTAATGCCACCTTGTGGCCTGGAGTATTTCAACTAAGCAAATTGGAGGTAAAACTGTTCTGTGGACAAAGTTAACTGCCGACACTGGTCAGTTAACTTTGTAAGTACTTAAGTACTTATCGGTAGTCAGATTTCTCAGTGTGTCTGACCCTTTAACCTATACATTATTTCTAAACATCGCTCTCCTTTTCTTTTGTCTCTGTTTTCATTTAACACGTGTTGTCTTTAAATTCCCAATGCTCTTTAGCAAATCTTCTCTTCTCTTCCCCGCTCCTGTCAAACCATCCCCCAACAAATCAAAGAACTGCTCTCTGTCTCAACACCTGTTTCACTCTCTTCTACTCTCTCTCTCTTTCTCTCTCTACCTCCACCCCCTCTCTCTCACTCTCTCTCTCTCTCTCTCTCTCTCTCGCCCCCTCTTTCTCTCTTTCTCGGCTCTGAAAACAAAGTATTTTCCTTTATGTTAATTTGTGCATCATGGTCCATACAGGGATAAGAGTAATAGCCTACACACGGCTGTGGAAGCCATGAAGCCTTCATTACAGGCTCCTGCTAGACGAGCAGCAACAAGACATCACTGATAGTGCTGCTCTCTGCTTGGCACGCTAATGGGGAAGTACACTCTTAGCAACAACAACAAAAAACCTGTAAAGAGACCTTTTTGGTTCCAGGTAGAACCCGTTTTTTTCCATGTAGAACCATTTTGAGTTCCATGTACAGCCATTTACACAGAGGGTTCTACATGGAACCCAAAATAGTTCTACCTGGAACCAAAAATGTTTTTCTTATAGGGACAACCGAAGAACCCTTTTGCAATCCTTTTTTCTTAGAGTGTAGAGAAATGGGCTTTGGAAATAATTATTTTCAAAACATAGCTACATATAAAAACACTCAAAAGTACATATTCATCAGAACTACAGATATCGGACCTTCATTTGATCACCCTGTTGCAGGAGAACTTTCCTGCAAGGCAGGTAATTTTTAACTTGCAGTTTTATTTGAAGTTTAAATAGGTTTCTGAAGTTTGTAATTTCCAAATCTCAGACTTGATTTTGCCTTACAAAAAATATTAACCATTTACACTCGTACCCGGGTTGAAAATAGCAGATTTGGCCACTGATAAATGCCTAAATTGGAACGCAGTGGCTGTACAGTAACATGCTATACATAAAGTCAGAGCTCTGGCGCTACGATTTACAGCGCTGTATGGGTTTTGATAGACAGATATTCTGAGCTTAAGCACCTCGCGCAACAAGAAGTTGCCCCATCCCTCCCGCTAATTGGGCAACTTTTGAAATGTTTTTTAAAAATTGATTTAAAAAATATATATATATGTTGCCTCCCGGGCGGCGCAGTGGTTAAGGGCGCTGTATTGCAGCGCCAGCTGTGCCACCAGAGACTCTGGGTCGGCGCCCAAGCTCTGTCGTAACTGGCCGCGACCGGGAGGCCCGTGGGGCGACGCACAATTGGCCTAGCCAATTATTTCCAGAAATATTCTTATCATGTCACTGAATGTATCCAGAGTATTTCGTTATCAACAAATGTGGCTAAAAGTACAGTAAATGTGAAATGCACATAAATCTTTGGATTCAGTCTTGCGTCAGGTGAACTGTTGTGTCCTTACCTTTGGCCTAATGATCATCTCCAAACTGTTCGCTTTCAATTGCTACCATGGTTATGCATATGCATTTCATGTTTCTTCTGTAAGAAACATTTCAATTTAGCCAATAGGCCAATTCCGACAAGTGTATAAGGCTTATTAATGATAATTCACATTTCCTGTTGCTGCAGGATTATTTCCCTGCTGTAGCAAACTGTCTGAAATGAAGATCCTACCTCTGTATAGCGTGTTATTATAGAATGCTTTTGATGGTATTGATAGTAGAACAACACACCAAGTCTTATAACATACTTTACCACTTAAGGTTAACTAGTATCAATACATACATACACATCCAATTCATCAATATACACCAGTTCATACCCCCAATCAACCTAACCTATATCTCATTACGACCCCCCCCATCTTTGTTTTTTTTATCTCTTCTCCTCCTTTGTATTCACCCCATCTTCCTACAGATTCCAGCCCTCTCATCAGAAACCCACAGACAGAGAGGGAGGAGAGAGGGAGAGAGAGGGCGCAAAGACCTCTTATCAATATTTAATTTGCAATGTGAAGGGGGATGAAGATGAGGAGCGGGAGGGATGAAGAGGAGACCAGGAGGGAGGACAGTGCTGAATTCAGCAGTAACATAACACCGCAGGAGTAAAAAGTAAACATTGGCCAGCTACGGCTAACAGCTTCTCCAAATGACACACAATACCCTGCAAGGGCATGGCGGAGTGGGGTTCAATGACTCATGAAGAGGTTAAGCCGACTATAAAAACATGCCAAGGTAAGGTACGACGTAGAATAACTGCAACATTGTTACAACATTGTTATTGTGTAAAAATCTCTCTCACTCTCTCTTCTCTGTGGTTTTGGTGCATTAACCCACATTTACATGGGGGGCCATTTGCCAAAGATGTAGTTAAGCGGAGTGGCAGGGCAGCACCCTCGGTAAATGTATGGAAATGTGTTTCTCTCTCTGCTCAATAAATCATAGGAGCAATGCCAGAGTGCAGTAGCAAGCCGTGATCTGACGACCATCATGCAGCTTTTTGAAATGTTTTTCGTGTTTAATTTAAAGGAAGGCATGGCACTGTTGGCTGTTACATTAAATACATGACATAGGTGGCTGTTAGGTTGTGTTGCTTTATGTTTCAGCAGGCTGTAGCTGTAATAGAAATACAAAACAGTCTATTTTATGTACATACGAAAGGGGCTGAGCGCTCTGGAGCAGGTTTTCCTCAAGGATCTCTCTGTACTTTGCTCCGTTCATCTTTCCCTCGATCCTGACTAGTCTCCCGGTCCCTGCCACTAAAAAACATCCCCACAACATGATGCTGCCACCACCATGCTTCACCGTAGGGATGCTGCCAGGTTTCCTCCAGACATGAGAATCCTTTAGGTGCCTTTTAGCAAACTCCAAGCAGGCTCTCATGTGCCTTCTACTGAGGAATGGCTTCTGTCTGGCCACTCTGCCATACAAGCCTAATTGGTGGAGTGCTGCAGAGATGGTTGTCCTTCTTGAAGGTTCTCCCAAACATTCAATTGAAATGATTGTGCCTTAATAATACACTTTATGGTATCGGTAAATATGATTTAGCCATGGAAAAAGACATGAAAGTTCCCGTTAGCCGTGATTGGCTGAGATAATGGATTTGCTGGACATGCCGAGAGATGAGTTTGGATTGGTCTGCCATGTAGCAGTTCTGACGGGAGTTTCTCACTTCCTTTTTGTCTCTCTTTTCTGTAATGAATAAATAAAATATACTTTGCTTTCTATTATCAGCCCACACTTATATTTGAAATGAGACACACTTCGTTGGCTGGAAATGTGCCTTCCTCAGCAGTCGTGTAGTTGATAAGGCAGAGCCTATTAAATTGGTGTAAATTGCTGCTTATGGTGGAGTTGCATGGCTGCTGAGAAAATATAAATGTTATACATTAACAATGTAGGGATTGAGTTTGACATGGATGTTATGTGTAGAAAGTGGCTTACTATATTCAAAGAGAGAGCGCATGCTTTGGTCCCTGCATTTTTCAATGCGTGTCTGTGCCTATCTCTGTGTGTCTGTGGTCTGTGTCTATGCCTGTACCTCTGCCCATGCCTATGCCTGTTTCTGTGCCTGTGTTTCAATATGAGACATTATGTAGTCTGTGCTGTGACTATCAGCCAAAGGTTGGGTACATTTTATTTCCTGTAGTATGGTGGGGCCAGTAGGTTGTCCTCTGTAAATCAGAGGCCTCTGGGATTATGCAGAGATGAACTCTTATGTCACATTCTAATGGCTTAAGAACGCCACACACAGACGCATGTCACACACACAGTCTCTCTCTCACGTTCTCTCTCTCTCTCTCACACACACGAGCTGAAGAGTTGGTGTCCTGCGGGACAGATAGAGTGAAATGTCTTGGCTGGAAGTAGAACAGTAAGTAAAAGAGAGAGAGAGAGAGAGAGCCCCCTGAGGTTCTTGTGTACAAGGACAATGCTAATCCTTATACCTCTTAAGGCTGAAGAGAACAGTACCTGTTTTGAAAAGGTAGTTGTGCAGCATACATTGTTGGATATTTAGGACGTGGTGTACTGTTTCAAATACTAATTTCGATGTCTCACTATGGGACACGCCCGAGTGTGTCCACAAGTTCAAAGTAACCAATCACACAGCAAGCTATTGAGATTTGGTTAGCCATCGCCTCAAGGCTTTAGCTAACTTGGCTGACTAGATGCAAGACTAGCTAACCACACAAAGGGCTAGCTCTCGCCGCAAGGCTTAAGCTAACCCCTTGTAACTCGCCACAAGGCTAGCTACAACAAAGAAAGCATGTGCTTTTTCCGGTTAGCAGTGTTCTAACTAGCTAGACCTCACTCATATCGTACATTATAAGGCAGCTGTCACGGTTCATGAATCCACTGCCTCCCTCTCTCTCTTTCTCTCTCTCTCTCTCTCTCTCTCTCTCCCGTGTTTGTGTGGGCGTGGTTCCCAATCTCGGCCTGATTGTCTGTGCCAGCTGGAATCACTTATCTTCCCTTTATATGTTCTGTAACCAGTGTTTCTTGTTGTCAGATCGTTGTTACTTCTCTGAGGTTGTGTTGTGTGTCCGTGCTCATCTCTCACCGCCCTTGTGTGGATTATCTGCTGTGCTTCCTCCTACCCATCCGGACACACTCCCTGGATTTCTCAGCACGCTATCATCGGAAGATGCGCCCTAGTCCCTGGGTCGGATTCCGTCTGAGTACAGTCTGTCTGTCCTGTTGCTGCTGTAAACTGTATTCATTAAACCATCGTTGCTTGCATCTTGCATCCGCCTCTGTATTGTCACAGAACGATCTGACCAGACCATGGATGCAGCGAGTTCAACGAGTCTGACCGAATTCATTTCCCGCAGTATCACGAGAATGGATCAACAAGAGGAGAACATCTCCAGCACAGGTCGGGCAGTACAAGCCCTTGCGACGCAGGTATCCCAGCTGACCCAACAATTACAACATCTGAGGGGTCTCGATGCGCCACCTACACCGGCAGTTCAACCCGCCCCGCCAGAGCCGGATTCCCAGCTAGAGCCACGGCTACCGACACCAGAGGGTTATTCAGGTGATCCTGACTATTGCAGAGCTTTTCTTACGAGATGTTCCATGCAATTCTCGTTGCAGCCACGGACCTTCAACCGTGAACAGTCTAAGGTAGCATTCGTACTCACACTGCTATCAGGCAAAGCGGCTCTTTGGGGAACGGCGGTGTGGGCGAACCAGGACCCATGCTGCACCTCTTTCCAGACACTCTCCGAGGAGATGAGAAGGGTCTTCGATCGGGCCGTGGCGGGTAGGGAGGCGGCCAGACTACTCGCTGACCTTCGCCAAGGAGACCGTTCAGTATCGGAATACTCCATCCAATTCCGCACTCTGGCCGCAGAGTGTCAGTGGAACGAGGAGGCGCAGTGGGACATGTTCCTGCATGGGCTGGAGGACCGGATCCAGAAGGAGATTTATGTTCTGGACCTTCCCAGGAATTTAAATGGACTAGTGGAACTAGCCTTGAGGGTCGACGCTCGTCTGAGTCGTATTGGCCGCCGAGCATGCCCTAACAGACCGTATAACGATACGGAGGGCTGGCATGCCAGCGGCGGGAACACGGCCAGTTCAGCCTCCGCTCACGAACCCATGCAGCTGGGAGAGCTCGCCTCTCCCGGGAAGAGAGGGAGAGGCGGAGATCCCAAGGACTCTGTCTCTACTGTGGTAGAGCGGGCCACTTTATCCACTCCTGCCCGGTAAAAGATCAGGCCCGGTAGTAAGCATGAGGCTACTATCGGGTGGTGTCACCACAGAAGACCTCATCATCTACTCTCCTCCCGGTAAGACTAAGATGGGCCACCCACACGCACGACACCCAAGCCTTACTGGACTCAGGAGCAGAGGGTAATTTCATGGACTTCAAGCTCGCTCACAAACTCCAGATTCCTATCACCTCACTCTCGCACAAGATATCCGTCAACGCTCTCAATGGTCAAGAACTCCCCAACATTTCTCACACCACTGAACCTATCACACTCATCACTTCTGGCAATCACACTGAGACACTATCATTTCTACTCATGGACTCACCCCTTGCACCATTAGTTCTCGGCCACCCTTGGCTCACCCAACACAACCCCAGAGTTGACTGGGGTCATAACTCTATATCCATGTGGAGTAACAAGTGCCTTGAGTCCTGTTTGGTGTCTGCTTGTTCGTCTGTGTCTGATTCTGTGTTTCTAGAGGAGGCAGTGGATTTGTCTAACGTGCCCGTTGAATACCTCGACCTGAAGGAGGTGTTCAGTAAGTCCCGTGCTGCTTCTCTTCCTCCGCATCGTCCCTATGACTGTGCAATAGAATTATTGCCAGGTGAGTCTCCGCCTAAAGGCAAGTTATATTCACTCTCTGTTCCTGAGAGGGAGGCTATGGAGAGATACATCTCTGATTCTCTGGCATCTGGATTCATTCGTCCTTCCTCTTCTCCAGCGGGGCGGGGTTCTTCTTTGTGGGGAAGAAGGATGGTTCTCTGCGTCCTTGCATTGATTACCGTGGGTTGAATAACATCACAGTGAAGAATACCTATCCCTTACCGTTGATGTCCTCAGCCTTTGAAAGGTTACAGGGAGCATCCGTGTTCACTAAGTTGGATTTACGGAATGCATATCATTTGGTTCGCATAAGGGGGGGGACGAATGGAAGACCGCGTTTAACACCCCCAGAGGGCACTTCGAATATTTGGTCATGCCTTTTGGGCTATCCAACTCCCCAGCGGTTTTCCAGGCACTCGTCAATGACGTGCTGAGAGATATGATTGATCAGTTCATATATGTTTACCTGGATGACATACTGATTTTTTCTTCTTCTCTCCAGGAACACGTTCAGCACGTCAGACGAGTGCTTCAGAGGTTGTTGGAGAATGGACTTTTTGTCAAGGCGGAGAAATGCATTTTTCATGCACAATCCGTTCCATTCCTAGGTTACATCGTCTCGACTGAAGGTATTCGCATGGATCCTGACAAGGTTAAGGCTGTGGTGGATTGGCCAAGCCCAGATTCCCGTAAGGCCCTACAGAGGTTTCTGGGATTCGCCAATTTCTACCGGCGTTTCGTTCGCAACTTTAGCCAGATAGTCGCTCCTCTTACCGCCTTAACCTCCCCCAGAGTGACGTTCAGGTGGTCCGATACAGCCGAGGCTGCATTCGCCAAACTCAAGAGCCGCTTTGTTTCGGCTCCCATCCTCATAGCTCCCGATCCCTCGCGTCAGTTCGTTGTCGAGGTGGAAGCTTCAGAGGTGGGGGTAGGTGCGGTACTTTCCCAACGTTCCTCTTCTGACGACAAGATGCACCCTTGCGCGTTCCTTTCCCATCGGTTATCACCTGCGGAACGCAACTACGACATTGGCAACAGAGAGTTGTTGGCAGTGAAGTTAGCACTGGAGGAGTGGCGCCATTGGTTAGAGGGTTCGGGGGTACCTTTTATAGTTTGGACCGATCACAAGAATTTAGAATATATCAGAACCGCCAAGCGACTCAACTCCAGGCAGGCGCGGTGGGCACTTTTTCGGACGTTTTGACTTCTCTCTCTCGTATCGCCCGGGTTCCAAGAATGTCAAACCCGATTCCCTTTCTCGCATTTTTGACCATTCCGAACGCCCATCCACTCCCGAGTGCATCCTACCCGGGACCCTAGTGGTCTCCACACTCACATGGGAGGTTGAATCGAGGGTCAAAACGGCCTTAGAAGGGGTAACGCCTCCGCCCGGTTGCCCGCCTAATCGGTTGTTTGTGCCGGAGGGGTGTCGGTCCGATGTTATTCGGTGGGGGCATTGCTCCAACGTAGCGTGTCATCCAGGAGTCAGCCGCACTAGCTTTTGGTTAAGCAACGCTTTTGGTGGCCACTGATGGCTCGTGACATTCACAGTTTTGTCTTGGCTTGCTCGGTTTGTGCCACTGGGAAGACTTCTAATCGACCCCCAGATGGGTTACTCCAACCGCTGTCGGTCCCTTCGAGACCCTGGTCCCACATCGCGCTAGATTTTGTTACCGCCCTCCCGCCCTCCCAGGGCAAGACGGTTGTTTTGACCGTGGTGGACCGGTTCTCGAAGGCGGCTCATTTTATTCCCTTGCCTAAATTACCATCTGCCAAGGAGACAGCGGTAACTGTCGTGGATCACGTCTTTCGCTTACATGGCCTGCCGATGGACGTAGTTTCTGACAGGGGGCCCCAATTTGTGTCCAAGTTTTGGCAAGAGTTTTGTAGGTTACTGGGAGCGAGTGTCAGCCTGTCTTCAGGGTTTCATCCCCAGAGCAACGGTCAAACGGAGAGGGCCAACCAAGATTTGGAGAGAGTGTTGCAATGTTTGGTTTCTAAGAATCCCTCTTCCTGGAGTCAACAACTCTCTATGGTTGAGTACGCTCACAATTCGTTGCCAGTGGCAGCCACGGGTCTCTCTCCGTTTGAGTGTAGTTTAGGTTACCAGCCACCTATCTTTCCCAGTACGGAGTCCGAGGTCACTGTTCCCTCCGCTCACGCTTTCATCCAGAGGTGCCGTCACGCATGGAGCAGAGCACGTGAGACTCTTCTCCGGGTGGGGGCGCGCACCAAGGCTAAGGCCGATCGCCACCGGTCAAAGCCTCCGGTATACGTCGTTGGCCAAAGAGTGTGGCTTTCTACTAAGAACATTCCACTCCGATCCGTTTCGAACAAGCTTGCCCCCAAATTTATCGGCCCGTTCAAAGTCACCAGGGTCATTAGTCCGGTGGCGGTCCGGCTCAAGCTTCCTCCGGCGTATAGGAGAATTCATCCTACCTTTCATGTGTCTAAAATAAAACCTGTGTTTCAGGCACGCATTAACCCGCCGGTCCCGGTTCCCCCGCCGCCACGACTTGTTGATGGGGAACCCACCTTTTCTGTCAATCGTATTTTGGACTCTAGAAGGAGGGGACGCGGATTCCAGTACCTGGTGGACTGGGAGGGTTACGGCCCGGAGGAGAGAAGTTGGGTACCTGCTAGGGACATTCTGGATCACTCCCTTATCGATGATTTCAATCGACAGGTAAATTCGCCTGGGAACGCCAAGAGGCATTCCTAGGGGGGGGGTATTGTCACGGTTCATGAATCCACTGCCTCCCTCTCTCTCTCTCTCTCTCTCTCTCTCTCTCTCTCCCGTGTTTGTGTGGGCGTGGTTCCCAATCTCGGCCTGATTGTCTGTGCCAGCTGGAATCACTTATCTTCCCTTTATATGTTCTGTAACCAGTGTTCTTGTTGTCAGATCGTTGTTACTTCTCTGAGGTTGTGTCGTGTGTCCGTGCTCATCTCTCACCGCCCTTGTGTGGATTATCTGCTGTGCTTCCTCCTACCCATCCGGACACACTCCCTGGATTTCTCAGCACGCTATCATCGGAAGATGCGCCCTAGTCCCTGGGTCGGATTCCGTCTGAGTACAGTCTGTCTGTCCTGTTGCTGCTGTAAACTGTATTCATTAAACCATCGTTGCTTGCATCTTGCATCCGCCTCTGTATTGTCACAGCAGCAGCCCAACTCTAACCTGTTCTCTAATGTGAGAGACTGGAATGTCTGTGTGCCTTTGAAAGAGTTTACAGCCGAAAACTACAGAACATCAAATGAATGGTCTTTAGGACAATATATGTCATCAGCGGATGGAATTTGAAAAGTATTGTCTATTTTAAAAGTTAAGAGGTTGTAATAACAAAAAAACATTGTAACTTGAATAGTTTTCATAATGTATATGTGATGTTTACATACTTTATGTTGTGTAGAGAATATCCAGATGAAAGAGAATGTTTTGGTTATGATAAGACTGATTTTATTTGTCTAAAAGAGAACATAGTAAATCCTTATACCTTGCCTTGTAACTAGCTATGCCCCAGGGAACCCAGAGAGTGTGTCATTAAGACAGAAACGCCCCTTTCTACTGTTGGGTATAAAACATGTGAGTTAAGAATTTACATATCAGACTAAGTTTACCACATGCTGCAGCTGAGGTTTACGACTAGTCCTGACCCCGAAACGCAATACGAGGGTTGAAGACAAAGGAAATCTCTGATTGGTGGAGTAGCTATTCTAAGTACTGTATCTAGAAAGGTGAATTTAAGCAGGACCACCCGGTTATTCTTTTAAGGAGCGTCGACATGGCTAATTAGCCATCCTGACACAACAGTTCACCTGACGCCATCCTGAAAAGTCCACTTTCACAGACGGAATGCAAGGAAACAGATGACTAAGAGAAAGGACATTGTGACATCTTGTGGGCAATCAGAGACTTACACCTGAAGACAAAAGACCAGACCATCAGATATACCCAACGGAGACCTTCAACGCATAAATACATGCATTTACAATTCTGACCCATATGAACGGCAGGTGTTAGGGCTAAACTAAGCGTAGTTTATAAATATATCCAAGTGTGGCTTTTCTCTCTTGCTTCTCTCTTTTCCTGTAAATCTCCATCTTGTGTAACACATGTCATATTGTGTTGGTCCGCTAGGGACCTGTTGCCATTGTAATAAGTTCTAACCAATAACCTAGACTGTTTGTGTATGTGTATCTTATGTTATCATTTAGCTTGTTAGTAAATAAATAATCAACTCAATTTGTGTGGTACGGAATGATTAGTGAGACCCGTGTTTGTGCAGATTTACGAATTATGTGACGTTCAGAATGAGACTGAGGAGGACATACATTAATTAGTGATTGCTATGAAATCGATATTCTGATATTCTTTGAATGAATTCAAAGCACCGTTTATTGTACTTATCAATGTTATGGATGAGCGTGTTTGTTTGGTTCTGTTCATCTCTCTGTCTCTGTAGCTTCCGGGTATGCTGGGATAAGGACCAGAGCTACGGTAATCAGGCTGGCTTTGTAGTGCCTCTCCCGAATGGCTCGTTCATGTGAATGAGCATATTGGAAGACTCCATGTCAGCAGGGATGGGATTTTTGCAAATGTGTTATATTGGTATATTGCATCATGAGAAATGTGTTGCAACATATATAATTAATTATGTTTACCTGAGTGGAAAATATAGGCTTTGATGAAGGTAATTGCTTAATTAATTCGTGCTGGTGTATGTTCTGATGGGAGGGGCTTCCCCTACAAAAGGAGCCTCTCTTTCAGTTCGAGGGGGAGAACCATTTTGGTTTGAGCTGTTGATGGTGCAGCATTGTTTTAAGCTGTCCCCATAATGTATACTTTGGATGGCAGTACTGTTGTTTTTCTTCCGGGTTCACTATGTAAATAAACACCCTAGCACAGAAGAACTTTTGCGGCTCCGCCATCTTTTTATTTGATAAAGGTTAGGTTTTTCAGTTTAGCCTTCTGGCCTACTCTACCTGACAATCTTACTCAGTGAATTCAATACATTTTTTAAAGGTGAAACATAAAAAGTTATAATTTTTAGATCAAACTATCCTACATAATTCACCAAATAACTGATTACAAAACACTATTTGTAATAAAAGTCTAAGTAGCCTCAACAATACCCTCTATGGTTGCACCATGATGTAGCTGGAGGACAGCTATTTTCTGTTCTCCTCTGGGTACACTGACTTCAATACAAAACCTTGGAGGCTCATGGTACTTCCCCCCCATCCCTTACCCCTTCCATAGACTTACACATTAATTATGACGACTTCTGGAGGACGTCCCCCAAACTATCAGAGCTCTTGCAGTATGAGCTGACGTTGTCCGTCCAATCAAAGTATCAGAGAATGAAAGTGTACGCTACAGCTTGCTAGCACTGCAGTAGTTGACTCGAAGAGAGAGAAAGACAATAGTTGAACAGTTTTTCATAAATTAATCTCTTCAAAATTTAAGGAGAAGCAGTTGTTGATGTCTTAGTTGATGTCTTTCTTACTTTAGCCTACTGAACAACCTAAGTCAAACAGAGAGGAATGCTATTTTTGTTAGCTAGCTGCCTATCTAACACTGCTACAAACTTGTCCTCCCTAATATTAAACGGCACCTACCACCACTGTTTTACGGGGACTGGAGACTCCATCCCCAGGTGGTGAACCAGATCTGGGAGAGATAAGGTTTAGCCACCGTAGATCTCCTTCATTACATAAGACTGGCCATTGAAACTTGCAATAGTGAGATATGCAAATAGATAATTCCCTACCAATGCTCTGTATCCTAGGTTTTATGCTTCTTTTAAGGACCTTTTGGAGGTTGGAGGGAAGGAGTTTTCCACTGTTAAGGTCTATTTAGCCACTATCTGACCTGTCATATAGGCTTCGACAACAACACAGTTGAGAAAGACCCACTGTTGTGTTGTTTCATGAGTGTGAGCTGTGCATGTCACTTACGCCCAGTCTCCAAACCTTTAAACCCTGTCTTGGTAACCACCTATTGTGCTAGAGGCAATTTCTCAGCAACCTTTTGAGCCGCTGGAAAGCAAGGATTTAAATATCTCTCCTTCAAGATGACTTTGCTGATTGCCCTTATATTCTCAAAGTGAGTGTGTGAGCTGCTTGCATGGTCCACCATTCGTTCCTACAGTTTGCCCCGGGGCTTCCCAAAGTAATGTTGTTACCCAACAACAATGTCTCGTTTCACACCGCATGCATTCCAGCGGAAGTCCATTCATTTCAATGGGATACAGTCTGCACCGCTGCAACTAATCTGCCTTGCATGCAGAGTAGGATTTTTCCAACTTGCTTTGCTGTGCTGATTCTCAGAAACAGAAGTATAAACCCACAGAAGACGGTGCTTGTGTGTAGCTGTCATATGTGGGATAGGAACAAGATACATTTTCTTACAATAATTATTTGCGAGTGAAGTTTGCACAGTATTTAAGGCATATTTAAAGAAAAAAATTGTATATATAGGCTATCTGACTGAAAAGTTTTCATTCATCTACTGCAATGAGACCGAAGTTGAAGAAGCTCCTTCTCATTCCCTAGGACAGTACGGCCTGAAAGTGCTCTTGGTTTTTCTGGGTCCACCCACTGCTACAGACCAGAAAAGCAGCACAAGGAGTTCCATTGGCTGGTCATGGAATTCAGACTGTTTGGAAAGGAGTTCCGACTTGACCGGGCCCAGTTTGACCTCCTACTGACCAAGATAGGTGAGGATGAAGACCAACTACTGCGAGCCCATCCGGCTGAAGGCTTGTAATTCATCTACGTTAATTTTGGACACAAATTAATTCATTAATAGTTGGCTGCTGATTACAAAATTGCTCATAGTTAATGAAACTTTTGCGATTCTAAGGTAAAATGTACTACCCTATAATGAGTTTGTTTCACGTCTACTCCGGCTCCCCCACTACGACACCACTTTCTTGCCAATTTCTTGCATGGAAAAGCCTTCATTTCTCAGAAAAAGAATAGACTGACGAGTTTCAGAAGAAAGTATTTTGTTTCTGGCCATTTTGAGCCTGTAATCAAACCCACAAATGCTGATGCTCCAGATACTCAACTAGTATCTGAGGAAGGCCAGTTTTACTGCTTCTTTAATTAGAACAACAGTTTTCAGCTGTGCTAACATAATTGCAAAAGGGTTTTCTAATGATCAATTAGCCTTTTAAAATTATAAACTTGGATTAGCTAACACAGTGTGCCATTGGACACAGGAGTGATATGTTGCTGATAATGGGCCTCTGTACGCCTATGTAGATATTCCATAAAGAAATCAGACGTTTCCAGTTACAATAGTCATTTACAACATTAACAATGTCTACACTGTATTTCTGATCAATTTGATGTTATTTTAATGGACAAAAAAATGTGCCAATCTTTCAAAAACAAGGACATTTCTAAGTGACCCCAGACTTTTGAACGGTAGTGTATATATGTATTGAATCACGTCAACTGTTCAGAGGAGACTGCGTGAATCAGGTCTTCATGATTGCATTGCTGTAAAGACACCATTACTAAAGGACACCAATGACAAGAAGATCTTGTTTGGGCCAAGAAACATGTGCAATGGTCATTAGACTAGTGGATCTCTGTCCTTTGGTCCGATGAGCCCAAATTTGAGATTTTTGATTCCAACTGCCATGTCTTTGTGAGACGCACTGTCACACCCTGATCTGTTTTACCTGTCTTTGTGCTTGTCTCCACCTCCCTCCAGGTGTTTCCCATCTTCCCCATTATCCCCTGTGTTCTCTGTTTGTCTGTTGCCCGTTTGTTTTCTTTGTGAAACCTACCAGCGTTTGTTCCTCTGCTCCTGCCTGTTTCGTGCTCCTGTTTTCTAGTCTTTCCCGGTTTTGACCGTTCTGCCTGCCCTGACCCTGAGCCTGCCTGCCGTTTTGTACCTTACCCCATCATACTTGATTATTGACCCCTGCCTGCCCTGACCCTGAGACTGCCTGCCGTTCTGAACCCTTTACACACTCCCTGGATTATTGACCCCTGCCTGCCTTTGACCTGTCATTTGCCTGCCACTGTTTTAGATTTTAACTTTTGTTTCTTTGGCACTGTCTGCATCTGGGTCATACCTGAATCATGATACGCAGACCAGGTGAGCTTCCCACCATGAAGCATGGAGGAGGAGGTGTGATGGTGTGGGGTGGCTTTGCTGGTGACACTGTCTGTGATTTATTTAGAAAGGCACACTTAACCAGCATGACTACCACATACTTCTGCAGCGATACATCCCATCTGGTTTGTGCTTAGTGAGACTATACGTTGTTTATACCTCCAGGCTTTGTAAGGGCTATTTGACCAAAAAGGAGAGTGGTGGAGTGCTGCATCGAATGACCAGGCCTCCAGAATCACCCGACCTCAAACCAATTGAGATGGTTTGGGATGAGTTGGCCCGCAGAGTAAAAGGAAAGCGGCCAACAAGTGTTCAGCATATGTGGGAACTCCTTCAAGACTGTTGCAAAGCATTCCTCATGTGGCTGGTTGAGAGAATGCCAAGAATTTGCAAAGCTGTCATCAAGGCAAAGGGTGGCTACTTTGAAGAATCTAAAATCTATTTTGATTTGCTTAACACTTTTTTGGTTACTACATGATTCCAAATGTGTGTTATTTCATAGTTGTGATGTCTTCACTATTGTTTTACAATGTAGAAGATAGTACAAATAAATAAAAACCCTTGAATGAGTAGGCGTGTCCTATATACAGTTGAAGTCAGAAGTTTACATACACTTAGGTTGGAGTCATTAAAACTCGTGTTTTAACCACTCCACACATTTCTTGTTAACAAACTATAGTTTTGGCATGGTCAGTAAGGACATCTACTTTGTTCATGACACAAGTCATTTTTCCAAAAATTGTTTAAAGACAGATTGTTTCACTTAAAATTCACTGTGTCACAATTCCATTGGGTCAGAAGTTTACATACGCTAAGTTGACTGTGCCTTTAATCAGCTTGGAAAATTCCAGAAAATTATTACATGGCTTCTGATATGTAACTGTGGATGTATTTCAAGGCCTACCTTCAAACTCAGTGCCTCTTTGCTTCCTGGTCTTTGTGGTTGACAATGCAACTTATGTGACTTGTTAAGCACATTTTCACTCCTGAACTTATTTTAGCTTGCCATCAGAAAGTGGTTGAATACTTATTGACTCAAGACATTTCAGCTTTTCATTTTTTATTAATTTAGTAAAATTGTCAAAAACATAGTTCCACTTCGACATTATGGGGTGTTGTGTGTGTGTGTGTAGGCTAGTGACAAAATATCTCAATTGAATCCATTTTAAATTCAGGCCGTAACACAACAAATTGTGGAAAAAGTCAAAGGGTGTGAATACTCTCTGAAGGTATTTGGTACAAAGGAAGGGTTAGTCACTAAAAAATCATGTCAACCCGTATTCTTTCACACAGAGTCCATGTAACTTATGTGATTTGTTGTTATGTGAATTATGTTATCAATGTTCATAAACTGAACTTCAATTAAATTGCTCAGTCTGCAACCTAGAATTTGTAAGATGGTTGAATGAAACAGACAGAGTCCCAGCTACAATAACCAAATGCTTATTCACGAGGACTTAAAAAAAAAAAAAAAAAATAATAATATATATATATATATATATATATAAATAAAATGTTATTTGTCACATACACATGGTTAGCAGATGTTAATGCGAGTGTAGCGAAATGCTTGTGCTTCTAGTTCCGACAATGCAGTAATAACCAACAAGTAATCTAGCTAACAATTCCAAAAATACTACCTTATAGGCACAAGTGTAAGGGGATAAAGAATATGTACATAAAGATATATGAATGAGTGATGGTACAGAGCGGCATAGGCAAGATACAGTAGATGGTATTGGGTACAGTGTATACATATGAGATGAGTATGTAAACAAAGTGGCATAGTTAAAGTGGCTAGTGATACATGTATTACATAAAGATGCAGTAGATGATATGGAGTACAGTATATACGTAGACATATGAGATGAATAATGTAGGGTATGTAAACATTATATTAGGTAGCATTGTTTAAAGTGGCTAGTGATATATTTTACATCATTTCCCATCAATTCCCATTATTAAAGTGGCTGGAGTTGAGTCAGTGTGTTGGCAGCAGCCACTCAATGTTAGTGGTGGCTGTTTAACAGTCTGATGGCCTTGAGATAGAAGCTGTTTTTCAGTCTCTCGGCCCCAGCTTTGATGCACCTGTACTGACCTCGCCTTCTGGATGATAGCGGGGTGAACAGGCAGTGGCTCGGGTGGTTGTTGTCCTTGATGATCTTTATGGCCTTCCTGTAACATCGGGTGGTGTAGGTGTCCTGGAGGGCAGGTAGTTTGCCCCGGTGATGCGTTGTGCAGACCTCACTACCCTCTGGAGAGCCTTACGGTTGTGGGCGGAGCAGTTGCCGTACCAGGCGGTGATACAGCCCGACAGGAT
The DNA here is from genome assembly GCF_018296145.1 of Oncorhynchus tshawytscha. Classification (NCBI taxonomy): domain Eukaryota; kingdom Metazoa; phylum Chordata; class Actinopteri; order Salmoniformes; family Salmonidae; genus Oncorhynchus; species Oncorhynchus tshawytscha. The sequence goes on along the minus strand of NC_056453.1, from coordinate 16,165,888 downwards.
GCTCTCGATTGTGCATCTGTAGAAATTTGTGAGTGCTTTTGGTGACAAGCTGAATTTCTTCAGCCTCCTGAGGTTGAAGAGGCACTGCTGCGCCTTCTTCACGATGCTGTCTGTGTGGGTGGACCAATTCAGTTTGTCTGTGATGTGTACGCCGAGGAACTTACAACTTACTACCCTCTCCACTACTGTTCCATCGATGTGGATAGGGGGTGTTCCCTCTGCTGTTTCCTGAAGTCCACAATCATCTCCTTAATTTTGTTGACGTTGAGTGTGAGGTTATTTTCCTGACACCACACTCCGAGGGCCCTCACCTCCTCCCTGTAGGCCGTCTCGTCGTTGTTGGTAATCAAGCCTACCACTGTTGTGTCGTCCGCAAACTTGATGATTGAGTTGGAGGCGTGCGTGGCCACACAGTCGTGGGTGAACAGGGAGTACAGGAGAGGGCTCAGAATGCTAGTCCGTTGTACAAAACCATCAATTTTATACAGGCTCCTTACGCACATACCTTCACACACAAATAGTAGGTATCCTCCGCACATACTGTATCACTACCCAGCCGACAAAGATTAGGGAGACCGTGAGAACCACTCCCTGTCCTCCCCCAAGATTAGGGAGATGGTGAGAAGTACTCCCTGCCCTCTCCCAAATCTCCCAGCCTAGCCAGGTCGGGCACCGAATTTTGCTCAGACAGTCTGTGTTTAAGATACTATAAAGATATATTGCACAGATATATTGTTTTACCCTAATTCTGACTAAAACTACACACATCATTAATTATATTTTTACTGACTAAAACTACACACATCATTAATAATAATTTTATGATTCTAATCAATTTCATACAATTCTATGGTTTCAGGGTGGAATATTCTAATCATTAATTTAAACATATAAATTCCATTATAATTTGTTTAGCCACATTTTACCCATGAGCTAATTTAGGCTTGGCTAAACAAAGGGGGCGATTACTTCTTATGCAATGACTATTTGTAGAATTTTCTTTTGACTTTGACATTATGGAGTATTTTGTGTAGTAGATCAATTCCCCAAAAAATCACAATAAAATCTATTTCAATCACATTTTGTAATGTAAGAAAATGTGAACAAATCTGAGTGAGGGGAATACTTATGATTCCCACTGTATATTTACAGGATGTTTTTCAGGGCAAAAAAAAGACATGGAATAAGGTTGAATACATTCATGCTCAGTGAGAGACCTTGCATACTGTACATCTAACCCAGCAAGGCAAAAAACACACGATGGAGAGAAAACTGTTTCAAACACAGCACCGACAACTCCCCTAGGCCTCCTATCATCATATTAATTCTCTTTCTCTCTCCCCACACAAATACAATGCTACGCTGTACTACCACAACAGCAGTCGGCAGGGGACTGAACCTCCATTTGCACCGTATAAACACACAGTAACAGAGCCAGCGGGTCCGATGTGGCTCTGCTGTGGTGCTGAGAGGGGTCAAGGTGACCAGACCGTGACATGACTCCACTGAGGAGAGGAGAGAGGGATGGGAGAAGGAGGGAGGAGCACTGTGATATGATTCTAGTTGAAGAAGGGAGATGCCGTGGGGGGGAGAGAGAAGCTTTCAGAATGGTCAGCCAGGCAGAACAGACATATCCTCCCCTGCACCGTCACCCAATCACGGCTACCTGCCTGATACCAGGCTAGATTAGGACCAGCTATTTTAATTACTCACAATCATACTGTACTGATATACAATGTCTAGTAAAAGTCTACAAATTCCTTGCACAGATGTCCCATTTTGCTGCTTTAAATATTAACCTATAAAGGGATTCAATTAAATTGTTGTCCTATTGATCTACACAACCTGCTCCACAAGTATAAAAAACAGTGTAAATTAATATAAGAGTTCCACAGGGGTGCTGGCCTATGTTGACTCATGCTTGTCACAGTGGTGTCAAGTTGTCTGGATGTCCTTTGGGTGGTGGACCATTCTTGATACACACAGGAAACTGTTGAGCATGAAAGACCCAGCAGCGTTGCAGTTCCTGACACAAACCGGTGTGCCTGGCACCTACTACCATTTGAAAGACATTTAAATATTTGATCTTGCCCTTTCACGCTCTGAATGGCACACATGCACAATACATGTCTCAATTGTCTCAAGGCTTAAACATCTGCTACCCTTGATCTACACTGATTGAAGTGGATTTAGTGAGTGACATCAATAAGAGATCTTAGCTTTCACCTGGATTCAACTGGTCAGTCTATGTCATGGAAAGAGCAGGTGTTCTTAATGTTTTTTTACAGTCAGTGTACCTCTATGATACGTTCAGAGTTGGTCCAGTTTGTCCGTCTGTGGACATTCACATCAATACCAGGGTGGACTGACCAAATGTTATACTTTTCAACGTCTATGGATGTCTGGTGTTGTTTTGTGCTCAGTGGGGGAGGATGCTGGTTACAGTAAATGGAAAGAGGGGGCACATGGGTAGGTGTCAGCAAGAGCTGGTTGAGCGAGAGAGTCATAGAGGGAGAAAGAGAGAAAGGGAGGGGTTGTACACTCGGACTGTTTTAACACACTTGGTTTGACCACCAGACAACAGAAAGACAAAGGAAACAGTTATTAGCTGAATATAACAGTATGCCAGTGGAAGGGAGGACAATAGCAGGTGACCCAACTATGGTTTGTGACTATTATGATATCCCATTGTAGCCAATTCAGTTGCAGTACTTCTGATACAGATATTTTTTGTAATTCCGCTACCAATTATTAGTCACAATAATTCATAAACACAATTGAGATCAGTAAAATCACTATAACTAATTGGTAGCTCTACCATTACTTGTCACGTCTGTGAACTTTCATTATCCTCCCTCCTCATGAGAAAATATCCGAAAGATCAGTGGATTTTGGTAAGTGGTTTGGTAAGGTGTTGATTGCACTTCAATTCAGCCAGTTCAGTGGATACATTTAAATTCCTATTCAAGATTTTAAAAGGACCATAATTTATTTTCATTATCAAAAGTGAAAATGTCAAATCAAAATCAAATCAAATTGTATTTGTCACATGCGTTGAATACAACAGGTGTAGTCTTTACCGTGAAATGCTTGCTTACGAGCAATTCCCAAAGATGCAGAGTTAAAAAATAATATTAAAAAGAAAAACAGTAACACAAGAGAAATAAAATAGACAAGAATGGAGCTACATACAGGGAGTACCGGTACCAGATCAATGTGCAGGGGTACGTGGTAAGTGAGGAAGATACAGTGCATTTGGAAAGTATTCAGACCCCATGACTTTTTCCACATTTTGTTCCATTACAGACTTATTCGAAAATGGATTAAATGAGCTCGGACTTGAACCCGATCGAATCTCTGGAGAGACCTGAAAATACAGTTGAAGTCGGAGGTTTACATACACCTTAGCCAAACACATTTTAACTCAGTTTTTCACAATTCCTGACATTTAATCCTAGTAAAAAAATCCTTGTTTTAGCTCAGTTAGGATCACCACTTTATTTTAAGAATGTAAAATGTCAGAATAATAGTACAGAGAGTGATTTATTTGAGCTTTTATTTATTTCATCACATTCCCAGTGGGTCAGAAGTTTACATACACTCAATTAGTATTTTGTAGCATTGCCTTTAAATTGTTTAACTTTGGTCAAATGTTTCCAGTACCCTTCCACAAGCTTCCTTCAATAAATTGGGTGAATTTTGGCCCATTCCTCATGACAGAGCTACTGTAACTGAGTCAAGTTTGTAGGCCTCCTTGCTCGCACATGCTTTTTCAGTTCTGGCAACAAATTTTCTTTTGGATTGAGGTCATGGCTTTGTGATGGCCACTTCAATAACTTGACTTTGTTGTCCTTAAGCCATTTTGCACCAACTTTGGAAGTATGCTTGGGGTCATTGTCCATTTGGAAAACCCATTTGCGACCAAGTTTTAACTGATGTCTTGAGATGTTGCTTCAATATATCCAGATAATTTCCCCTGCTCATGATGCCATCTATTTTGTTAAGTGCACCAGTCTCTCCTGCAGCAAAGCACACCCACAACATGATGCTGCCACACCTGTGATTCATGTTTGGGATGGTGTTCTTTGGCTTGCAAGCCTCACCATTTTCCCTCCAAACACAACAATGGTCATTATGGCCAAACATTTCTATTTTTGTTTCATCAGACCAGAAGACATTTCTCCAAAAAGTCCAATCTTTGTCCCCATGTGCAGTTGCAAACCGTAGTCTGGCTTTTGTATGGCGGTTTTGCAGTAGTGGCTTCTTCCTTTCTGAGCGGCCTTTCAGGTTATGTCGATATAGAACTCGTTTTACTCTGAATATAGATACTTTTGTACCCGTTTCTTCCAGCATCTTCACAAGGTCCTTTGCTGTTTTTCTGGGTTTGTTTTGCACTCTTCACACCAAAGTACGTTCCTCTCTAGGAGACAGAACGCATCTCCTTCCTGAACGGTATGACGGCTGCGTGGTCCCATGGTGTTTATACTTGCGTACTATTGTTTGTACAAATGAACATGGTACCTTCAGGCATTGAAATTGCTCCCAAAGATGAACCAGACTTGTGGAGTTCTACTATTTATTTTCTGAGGTGTTGGCTGACTTATTTAGATTTTCCCATGAAGTCAAGCAAAGAGGAACTGAGTTTGAAGGTAGGCCTTGAAATACATCCACAGGTACATCTCCAATTGACTCAAATGACGTCAATTAGCCTATCAGAAGCTTCTAAAGCCATGACGTAATTTTCGGGAATATTCCAAGCTGTTTAAAGGCACAGTCAATTTAGTGTATGTAAACTTCTAACCCACTGGAATTGTAATACAGTGAATTATAAGTTAAACAATCTGTCTGTAAACAATTGTTGGAAAAATTACTTCTGTCATGCACAAAGTAGATGTCCTAACTGACTTGCCAAAACTATTTTTTGTTAACAATACATTTGTGGAGTGGTTGAAAAACAAAATTGAATGACTCCAACCTAAGTGTATGTTAACTTCCGACTTCAACTGTAGCTGTGCATCGACGCTCCCTAACCAACCTGACAGAGCTGGAGAAACAGGAGAAACTCCCGAATTATGGTTGTGCCAAGCTTGTAGTGTCATACCCAAGAAGACTCGAGGCTGTAATTGCTGTCAAATTGCTTCAACAAAGTACTCAGTAAAGTATCTAAATACTTATGTAAAGACATTGGCAAACATTTCTAAAAACCTGTTTTTGCTTTGTCATTATGGGGTATTGTGTTTAGATTAATAAGGAGAACATTTAATTTAATCAATTTCAGACTAAGGCAGTTAGGTAACAAAATGTGGAAAACCATGCGAACGTTGCATACACATTTCATAAAAAGTAACCTAAAATACATATCGTTAGCGTGGTTCATATGCACTCATGTAATACACGTGATACGAGCCATTGTTTGTAAAATATAAAACCATTTTTAAAAATGCATTTTATTATACAAACCAACTTCAAAATATGGACATAGAATATATCACAGCACATTTTTTGTTTATGTAAGGGTAATAATTTAAGCCTATCACATACAGTGCCAGTCAAAATTTTGGACACACCTACTCATTCCAGGGTTGTTTTTTTCTTCATATTTTCATCATTGTAGAATAATAGGGAAGACATCATAACTATGAAATAACACATGTTACATGTAGTAACCAAAAAAGTCTTAAACAAATAAAAATATACTTTATATTTTAGATTCTTCAAAGTAGCAACCCTTTGCCTTGATGACAGCTTTGCAAACTCTTGGCTTTCTGTCAACCAGCCACATGAGGAATGCTTTTCCAACAGACTTGAAGGAGTTCCCACATATGCTGAGCACTTGTTGAATACTTTCCTTCACTCAAAGGTCCAACTCAGCCCAAACCATCTCAATTAGGTTGAGGTTGGGTGATTGTGGAGGCCAGGTCATTTGATGCAGCACTCCATCACTCTCCTCCTTGGTCAAATACGCCTTGCACAGCCTGAAGGTGTTGGATCAGTGTCCTGTTGAAAAATAAATTATAGTCCAACTAAAAAAACTGATGGGATGGCATATCGCTGCAGAATGCTGTGGTAGCCATGCTGGTTAAGTGTACCTTTAATTCTAAATAAATCACAGACAGTGTCACAAGCCAAGCACCCCCACACCATCACACCGGTCAGAGCGACACATGCCACCGGTCGGAGCGACACATGCGGAGATCATCCGTTTGCCTACTCTGCGTCTAACGAGAAATTGTGGTTGTAACCAAAAATCTCAAATCTGGACTCATCAGACAAAAGGACGGATTTCAACTGGTCTAATGTCCATTGCTCATATTTCTTGGACCAAGCAAGTCTCTTCTTCTCATTGGTGTTCTTTAATAGTGGTTTCTTTGCAGCAATTCGACCATGAAGGCCTGAGTCATGCAGTCTACTCTGAACAGTTGATGTTCAGATGTATCTGTTACTTGATCTCTGTGAAGCATTTATTTGGGCTGCAATATCTGAGGCTGGCACCTCGAATAAACGTGTCCTCTGCAGCAGAGGTTTCTTTCCTGTGGTTGTCCTCATGAGAGCCAGTTTCATCATAATGCTTGATGGTTTTTACAACTGCACTTGAAGAAACTTTCAAAGTTTTTGAAATTTTCCGAAATGACTGACCTTCATGTCTTAAAGTAATGATGGGATGTCGTTTCTCTTTGCTTATTTGAGCTGTTCCATAATATGAACTTGGTGTTTTACCAAATAGGGCTATCTTTTGTATTCCACATCTGCAGTGCCTAGTAAAAGTATTCATCGCCCTCTGCATTTTTTCAATTTTGTTGCAATACAACCTGTATTTTTATTTTTATTTTGTTTATTTTTATTTGGTTCATGTAATGGACATACACAAAATAGTCCAAATTGGTGAAATGAAATGAAAAAAATAACTTGTTTCACCCTTTGCTATGAAGCCCCTAAATAAGATCTGGTGCAATCAATTACCTTCAGAAGTCACTTAATTAGTTAAATAAAGTCCACAACCCCCTTGGGTTGTGCCGTGGCGGAGATCTTTGTGGGCTATACTCGGCCTTGTCTCAGGATGGTAAGTTGGTGGTTGAAGATATCCCACTAGTGGTGTGGGGGCTGTGCTTTGGCAAAGTGGGTGGGGTTATATCCTTCCTGTTTGGCCCTGTCTGGGGGTGTCATCGGATGGGTCCACAGTGTCTCCTGATCCCTCCTGTCTCAGCCTCCAGTATTTATGCTGCAGTAGTTTATGTGTCGGGGGGCTATGGTCAGTTTGTTATATCTGGAGTACTTCTCCTGTTCTATCCGGTGTCCTGTGTGAATTTAAGTATGCTCTCTCTAATTCTCTCTTTCTTTCTCTCTCTCTCTCGGAGGACCTGAGTCCTAGGACCATGCCTCAGGACTACCTGACATGATGACTCCTTGTTTCTTCCTAGGTTTCTTCCTAGGTTTTGGCCTTTCTAGGGAGTTTTTCCTAGCCACCGTGCTTCTACACCTGCATTGCTTGCTGTTTGGGGTTTTAGGCTGGATTTCTGTGCAGCACTTTGAGATATCAGCTGATGTACGAAGGGCTGATATCTGTGTGCAATCTAAGAGTCACATGACTCTTTAAAGTAGCCACCCTTTGCCATGATGACGGCTTTGCACACGTTCTCTCAACCAGCTTCAATGTAGTCACCTGGAATGCATTTCAATTAACAGGTGTCTTGTTAATTTGAGGAATTTCTTTCCTTCTTAATGCGTTTGAGCCAATCAGTTGTGTTGTGACAAGGTAGGGGTGGGATCCAGAAGATATCCCTATTTGGTAAAAGATCAGGTCCATATTATGGCAACAACAGCAAGAACAGTTCAAATAAGCAAAGAGAAATGACAGTCCATCACTACTTTAAGAAATTAAGGTCAGTCAATATGGAACATCTCAAGAAATTTGAACGTTTCTTCAAGTGCAGCCGTAAAATCAATGAAGAACTATGAGGAAACTGGCTCTCTTGAGGACCACCAAAGGAAAGGAAGACCAAGAGTTACTTCTGCTGCAGAGGATAAGTTCATTAGAGTTGCACCTCAGATTGCAGCCCAAATAAATGCTTCACAGAGTTCAAGTAACAGCTTTCTGTGATTTATTTAGAATTCAAGGCACACTTAACCAGCATGGCTACCACAGCATTCTGCAGCGATACACCATCCCATCTGGTTTGGGCTTAGTGGGACTATCATTTGTTTTTCAAAAGGACAATGACCCAACACACCTCCAGACTGTAAGGGCTATTTTACCAAGAAGGTGTGTGATGGAGTGCTGCATCAAATGACCTGACCTCCACAATCATCCGACCTCAACCCAATTGAGATGGTTTGGAATGAGTTGGACCTCAGAGTGATGGAAAAGCAGCCAACAAGTGTGGGAACTCCTTCAAGGCTGTTGGAAAAGCATGCTTGGTGAAGCTGGTTGAGAGAATACCAAGGCTGTGCAAAGCTGTCAGCAAGGCAAAGGGTGGCTATTTTGAAGAATCTAAAATTAGTTTAACACTTGTTTGGTTACGACGTGATTCCATGTGTGTTATTTCATAGTTTGATGTCTTTACTATCATTCTACAATGTAGAAATAAAGAAACATAAAGAAAAACCTTTGAATGAGTAGGTGTGTCCAAACTTTTGACTGGTACTGTACATGACAATAGGTCATAAGTCCCAAAGAGGGAGCTCTGAGCTCTGAGCATTAGGCAAGCCACGTTTGACATCAATATCTATTATGTGTATTTACATTAGAATGATAATAAAATGGCAATTTTTTTCAAATGTTGCATAAGAAAGATTTGCCTCTTGTGTTGTCATGATATGTGTCATAACCTGTCATAACACTGTCATAACATTGTCATAACACTCATGTCAGCTGTTATGACCAATGACATTGTTATGACCGTGTTATAACATGTTATGCCGCTAGGCGTCAAATAAAGTGTTACCGAATCCTCACACTCCTGCTCTGAAGCACAGCAGCTATTGACTGTAGCAATCATCTCCCATCAATAAAGACAATAGCCTATAATTATCTCAACTCCACAAAGTATGTATGCGTTAGCACAACCACAGAGGGCAGAGGAAAATAAAATGCTCACACTGTGAGGAAAACCTGCCAGCCTGTGAATAGGCCTAAAAACAGTCTCAGGTAGGTGTGTTTTGGAGGGGAGCGATCGAGCCCCGGGCCATGATTTCATTTGTAGCGACAACGCCTGAAAAACGTAATTAATTGAACAATACCATGTTCCTTTTCCAACAGAATTTTTCACCAATTGTAGCCCGAGGTACAGCTATCTGTTGTTTGTTTCCAGGTACCTAAGCTCCTAAATGAGAGAGAAAATAATGCAATCTGGATTAAACGGAAATCTGAGTCTTGTTGCCTTCAGGGGCAGTGCATATAAACAAGCTGAATGTGCTAACAATAAAATTAGCTAAATTACTATGTTCTGCAGTTCAAATGGAAAAAAGGAAAGAGCTTTTATTTTTCATTTGTTTTTTTATTTGTCAAACAAGCATTTTAATTTATGATATACTACAAGTAAACAAGTGAAATGCTAAACACGCACACACACGTCATCATCATCGTTATTGTTCTCCAGAAACTCTTTTTGTGATGCACTTGCTCTAGTGAGGGGAAGATATGCCATCCTCCTGCTAATGTAGCAAAGAGGAGTAGTTTTCATTGCAAAAAGGGGTAACTAAGCCAAAGTCCCATGAAAACAGATGCCTCGTGGTATTTTGACTACATTTTCTCACTTCAAAGTCTCTGCATCCACGATACTGCCCACTGGAGCCCTGGCATCAATTTTAAAGTTTAAAGTGGTTAATCAACATAAAGAAAGAACAACCAAGAACCTTGTCTTTATTACCATCACAGTACATGCCATGGACCGATGGTTAGAGTTTGTGCGTGCATGGACTTGAGTTGAGATGTTGACAATTGTGTTCTTTTGAGTTTTTGATGGCGCTGGAACTAGTGTTAAAATGTATTGTTTTCCACTATTGGTTTCAACAGAAATCCAATCATGTTTTATGCTGTTATGTTTCCTATCCTAAAATGGCTGAACTTTCCTAACTCTCGGTGATGCCCGCTTGAGACCAGGCTTACTGAAGATGAGGAAAGTCTCCTAAAGAACAATCAACAATCAAACATTCAGTTTGCTCATCATGCACCTTGTTTGGAAAGCAAGGCAGCGACATTATTATTTTCCTTTTTTGCTAGCTTATCGTTATCACTTTGGAATAGGCCTAGATGTCTACCTTACAGTGCCTGCAGAAAGGTTTTCACACACCCTAACTTTTTCCGAATTGTGTTGTGTTACAGCATTATTTTTAAATGGATTACATTTGCTTAACAAGTCACATAATAAGTTGCATGTCAGTCTGTGTGCAATATATTTTTTTGAAGGACTACTTTATCTCTGTACTCCACACATACAATTATCTGTAAGGTCCTTTAGTCGAGCATTTCAAGCACAGATTCAAGCACAAACACCAGGGAGGTTTTCTAACGCTTCGCAAAGAAGGGCACCTATTGGTAGATGGGTACAAAAAAAAAATCCCTTTGAGAATAGTGAAGTTATTAATTGGATGATGTATCAATATACCCAGTCACTACAAAGATACAGGCGTCCTTCCTAACTCAGATTCAAGAAAGGAAGGAAACCACTCAGGGATTGCATCATGAGGCCAATTGTGACTTTAAAACAGTTGGAAAGTTTAATGGCCGTGATAGGAGAAAACTGAGGATGGATAACAACATTGTAATTACTCCACAATACTAACCTAAACGACAGAGTGAAAAGAAGGACGCCTATACAGAATACAAATATTCCACAACATGCATTTTGTTTGCAATAAGGCTCTAAAGTAAAACTGCAAAAACTGTGGCAAAGAAATTAACTTTATTTCATGAAGACAAAGCGTTATGTTTGGGGCAAATCCAACACATCACTGAGCACCACTCTTCGTATTTTCAAGCATGGTGGTGGCTGCATCATGTTATCGGTATGTTTGTCATTAGCAAGGATGCATTCCAACAGACACTGGGAGAAAGAAATCACCTTTAAGCACAAGGCCAAATGTACAGTGGAGTTGCTTACCAAGATGACATTAAATGTTCCTGAGTGGCCTAGTTACAATTTTTTACTTAAATCGGCTTGAAGATCCATGGCTTGAAAGACTTGAAAATCGCGATAGAGCATGGACAACAACCAAGTTGACAGAGCTTGAATTTTAACAATCCAGGTGTGCAGAGCTCTTAGAGATTTACCCAGAAAGACTTGATTCCAACATGTACTGACTCAGAGGATTGATTTCTTATGTAATCGAGATATACTGTATTAGTGTTTTATTTTTCATAATGTCTATATATTTTTTTCCCCCACTTTGACAGAGTGTTTTGTGTAGACCGTTGACAAAAAAAACACAATTAAATCAATGTTAATCCTTCCTTGTAAACACAACAAAATGTGGAAAAAAGTGATGGAAAGTGTTTTCATTCTGAAGTGAGAGGATGTGTTTCCTTGGCAGGACACTAATGATGAGAGCCTTTGTAGAGGTAGACTCTGGAGGTCACCTGCCACCGTTACTTACTCACAGCGCTTAATCTTCTAAGCCTTCTAAAGGCTGTTGACACACACTAACGGCTTTATAGAGAGGCAGGACACAAGGATGCAGCCTCCAGTCAGCAGGCATTTGACCATTGTCTGTTGGTGGAGTGAAGTTCAGAGCTAGTTTAACCAAGTTGGAAACCCTTTAACCCCGCAACTACCCTGGCTGATGGATGAATAATGGGCTCAGGAAACCACCACATTCCAACCAGACATGATTATATATATATATATATATATATATATATATATATATATATATATATATATATATATATATATATATATATATATATATATTATTACCTTTATTTAACTCGGCAAGTCAGTTAAGAACAAATTCTTATTTACAATGACTACCTACCAGAGAACAGTGGGGTTAACTGCCTTGTTCAGGGGCAGAATGACATATATTTTTTTATACCTTGTCAGCTTGGGGATTCAATCCAGCAACCTTTTGGTTACTGGCCCAAAGCTTGAACCACTAGGCTACCTGCCGACAGACACACGAACACACCCTCCACCTTTATCCGGCACTTAGCCATCTATTGTGTTCCTTTTCTCATACGAACAAACACACACACAAACACACACAGCTTCAGTGCTCTGTGGCATAATTTATCCCCTCTCTGTTTACTCGCTAAATTACAAAAATGATCAGCCCTGGCAGGAAACCACAGGGCAATTTTGTGTGTGCATGCGTGCGTGCGTGTGTTTGTTTGTTTGTATGTGTGTGTTTGTTCGTATGTGTAATAACAGGGCCTGACAAAGGGTTGATTAGCTCTGCCTTTCTCACCAAAACTGATCCTCAGACAGCCAGTCAGTTAGTAGGCTACACTGGGATTTCAGCAGTGCCTTGGCATGACTAAGACATTTTCTGGTAACCCGTTCGAAAAACACGTCAATGCAAGCGTGCTGACAGGACTGGAGTAGCTCGATAATAAAGAGGGTGTTCAAAATCAGTGGTTTTAGTAACGTTTTTAAATGTTATCTTATGTTGCTGGCAAACATCTGTGGACTTGAGTTAGCATATCGTTTAGAGTTGATAAGTATTTATTGATATCTATTGACAGTAACTTGCACTATGTGACGGCGATTTTTGTTATCAAAAGATTAGAGTCAGCATTACCACATTATACAATTTTTTGTCTACTCAGGTGTCATGTTTGGAACTTAAACACATGTCTAGTTCACTTCCATTCGCGATTTCTCCAGGCTAATTAAATCCAAATCAATAGTTGCCCTTGCAAAAAAATATGGCAGTTTTGAAACTGCAGTAAATGTGCACTAGCGGCAGTCGACTGTGGTACTGCAATTGAACTGCAATTATACTGCACTTATACTGCAAAATTACTTCAGTAAAAACATTGTTATTTGGACGCGGTATTTGCTGCATACCGCAGTTATACTGCACTCCAATGGCAGTTATACTGCAGTGTACTGCAGTTTTACTGCAATATTTTTTGTAAGGGTGACAGTGCTCTCTGACAGTGATGACATTGCAAAGTAAATGAAGTTGCTTTGAAAGTTTGCAGTGGATCAAGTCAAAGGCTTGCATATTCCACATAATGTATGTGACATAAACAAAAAATGTCACATGTAAATTCTGTGAAATGGACTCTGGAATCAATGGAACTCAATTGTTTCTTTGAACTCAGAGTTCCACTTTCTGAATTCCATTTTACTTCAGAGGTATATCCTGTGAGCTCTACCTGGGTATTGGGCTGAATGCCATTGACTTATAAACACACACGCACACACACACACACACATTGACATTTTCAAATATCTCTTCCCAATATGGCAATACAGACTCCATCATTCACATAATGTTTTCCTCATCATACTTTTTCATCTCTCATTTTGACTCTTTGTTTTCCAAATCAGATTTAGATTTGCTTGTATTGCTTCCTCTTTGTGAATCCTATATGAGCGTATTAGAGCATAGCAGCATATATTCATAGGGTCATACAGTGCATATCCCTCAAGGACAATGCTACCTAACCTCTCCTGTGTTGATGACTATGTGTTGGTGGATATACAGTATCATCAATATTTACCATATATCACAGCCTTTCAGGCCTTATTACTTTGCTAAACACCTATCACCAGTCTAAAACTGAACAGTAATTAGCTCTTTCTTACAACGACCTGGTTCTAAGATATTTGGCTGATTTGACTTCCAATTGGTTTAGTATTATAGACAGAGGCCTTGTTTACACATGTCTTCAGGCACTACGGGGTGCCTGAGGATATAGTGTCTGATCGAGGTCCCCAGTTCACATCAAGGGTCTAGAAGGCGTTCATGGAACGTCTGGGGGTCTTGGTCAGCCATACCTTAAGTTTTCACCCCGATAGTAACGGGCAGGTGGAGAGAGTAAACCAGGATGTGGGTAGGTTTCTGAGGGCCTATTGCCAGAACCGGCCGGGGGAGTGGGCAGCGTTCGTGCCCTGGGCAGAGATGGCCCAGAACTCGCTCCGCCCATCCTCCACTAACCTCACCCCCTTCCAGTGTGTGTTCTGGCTCCTTGGCATCAGAGTCAGACTGAGGCTCCTGCGGTGGATGACTGGTTCCAGCGCACGGAGGAAACATGGGGCACCCATGTCCACCTTCAGAACGCTGTGCTGCGCCAGAAAGTGTGTGCAGACCGCCACCGCAGTGAGACCCTGGTGTTCGCACTGGGGGACCAGGTCTGGCTCTCGTCCCGAAACCTGCCCCTCTGCCTGCCCTGCCGGAAGCTGGGTCTGCAGTTTGTGGGGCCATTTAAAGTCCTGAGAAGAGTGAACGAGGTATGTTATAGGTTACGGCTTCCCCCCCGATTACCACATTAACCCCCCATGTGTCTCTCCTCAGGCAGGTGGTGGCTGGCCCGCTCCAGGAGTCTGAGGTGTGGGAGGTTCCTCCGCCCCCTCTGGACATCGAGGCGGCCCCGGCGTACTCCGTTCGTTCCATACTGGATTCGAGACGTCAGGAGAGGGGCTTTTTAATTTTTTTTTTTTTTAAAGAATCCTCATCAATATACACACAATACCCCACAACGAGAAAGCGAAAAGTTTTTATAAATTTTTGCACATTTACTAAAAATAAAAAACAGAAATACCTTATTTACATAAGTACTCAGACACTTTTCTGTTAGACTTGAAATTGAGCACAGATGCATCCTGTTTCCATTGATCAGCCTTGAGATGTTTCTACATCTTGTTTTGTGTCCACATGTTGTAAATTCAATTGATTGGACATGATTTGGAAAGGCACACACCTGTCTATTTAAGGTCCCACAGTTGACAGTGCACGTCAGAGCAAAAACCAAGCCATGAGGTCAAAGGAACTCTACATAGCTCCAGAGTTTCTCTGTGGAGATGGGAGAACCTTCCAAAATGACAATCATCTCTGCAGTGCTCCACCAATCGGGACTTTATGAAAGAGTGGCCAGACGGAGTTTGCCAAAAGGCACCTAAAGGACTCAGATTATGAGAAACAAGATTCTCTGGACTGATGAAACCAAGATTGAAATCTTTTGGCCTGAATGCCAAGCGTCAAATCTGGAGGAAACTGGACCATGGTGGAGGCAGCATCATGCTGTGGAAGTGTTTTTAAGCACCAGGGACTTGGAGACTAGTCAGGATGTCGGGAAAGATGAACGAAGCAAAGTACAGAAAGATCCTTGATGAAAACCTGCTCCAGAGTGCTGAGGATAGCAGACTGGGGTGAAGGTTCACCTTCCAACAGGACAATGACCTTAAACACCCAGCCAAGACAATGCAGGAGTGGCTTCGGGACAAGTCTCCGAATGTCCTTGAGTGGCCCTGCCAGAGCCCAGACGAACCCGATCGAACATCTCTGGAGAGACCTGACCATAGCTGTGCAGCAATGCCCCCCATCCAACCTGACAGAGCTAGAGAGGATCTGCAGAGAAGAATGGGAGAAACTACCCAATTACAGGTGTGCCAAGCATGTAGCGTCTTACCCAAGAAGACTCGAGGCTGTAATCGCTGCCAAAGATGCTACAAAAAGGACTGAGTAAAGGTTCTGAATACTTATGTAAATGTCATATTTCTGTTGTTTATTTTTAATAGATTTGCAAAAATTCCCCCAAATTTGCCTTTGCTTGTAAGTATGGGGTATTGTGTGTAGACTGATTGGAAAAAATGATCAATTTTAGAATAAGGATGTAACCTAACAAAATGTGGAAAAACAGAAAGACAGAAACAGAAAGACAGAACAGAAAGAATTAACATGGCTCTTTTCCACCAGTTGCTGTATCATTACAGCTAGTCACAATTTGGCTAACGATAGCTATTATTTTGGCCTCAATCCCACACACCTGAATCAGCAATGAAACCAGCGATCAAACAATTGAATAGTGGTATTCAATATTTTACAGCGCAATTTGAGTTTTTTTTAGAGTCAGTATAGCAACGTAACGTTATTAATTTGTTCGTGTCCCTAGCTATTTCCATACTTTTCACACTGACACGGTATAAACAGCACTACAAGCTTCACTGTCATGGTGCACAGTCAGTACACAGGATCAGATGGTGACAGGTGTCCCAGCAGGATCAGATGGTGACAGGTGTCCCAGCAGGATCAGACAGCCAGGGAAGACCAGTCTACAGAGTGAATTTTGCATTATATTATAAGGATCAGTGAATGGATACAAAGTTCCATCTTGAGTTGATGGGTAGGATACAGTCTGGGATCTGGGAATAATGGCCATTTAAATTATTGAACCATTGATTCTATTCTTGGATAATATAACGTATAGATGTACACCAAGGTAATTCTTTGTCATGCGTCATCAGAGCAGGATCAGATGGTGACAGGGGTCTCATCAGGGTCAGGCAACCAGGGAAGACCAGTCTGTGACGGCGCTGAGGTGAACTTTTGCAGATGCAACACTTTATTCCCTCTGTGCAGCAAACACTGGACAAGCCAGATGCTTCACAGATTGAAACTATTTTAAGTCAGACTGACAAACCCTGTATCAAGGGTTGATAGAGGCTTTACCCGATGACACAAAACATGTAATACAAAAATGTGAGGAAAACCTGGGAGACACTTTTGATGATGATGATAGTGAATGGATACAGATATATAATATATAATATCAGGCATAAAATACTGCAGTTTAAGACCATCCGTAGAACCTACTATATGCCAGTGAAACTGAATGTCATGCACTAAGAATTGTAATACCTCTGCTGGAGGTGTAAAACACAAAAGAGGACATATTTGCTTATGTTATGCTCTCGTGAAGGCTGGCTGAATTCTGACAAGAGTAGGCTCATTTATCTCAGCATGTTTACAGATTTTCCCTTCTCCCTGTTTTTATTTGCTTGGAAAGGTTATCAGAAAAAACTGTGTAACCTAGCATTCATAGCAACTAAGCAATGCATTGCCATTCATTGGAAGGCTGGTTATCCTCCCACAATGTCACACTGGATGGCAGAAATGTCAAGTTACAGTATGTATCACTAGATTTGATTTATTACAAGATTAAGGGTATACTGTGCAACTTTCATAAGGTCTGTATGCCTTATATGGAATACTGCTCGACAAAAAGGAACCTGTAATGAAAACATGCCCATGTCAGGGGAGAGACCCATTTAGTCAATCCCTAGCTGCTGGGCTGCTCAGTCCTGGCCCTGGGGGTCTGTTGCACTAATGGATGTCACTCTGGCCTTGGTCTAACACACCCAGAACTAATAATGAATATTTCACTGAGACCCGAAAGCTGAGTTGTGTGTGTTGGGTTGGTGCGCTGCAGGGCGGTGGACCCCTAGGGGCAGGGCGATCCAGTTGCAGTAGATTGTGTGCAAGTAAAAAGAGCTCTACAGTACTACTAGGCCTATAATATGGATTGCAGTGCCCCCGTAATTATTGGGACAGTGAGGAATGTTTCATTCTCTTGGCTCTATACATCTATATATAAAAGTTTGGATTTAAAATCATACAGTGACTATGAAGGTAAAGTGCAGACCGTCAGCTTTTGTTTGAGAGTCACAAGAGGCAGTGATGTATGGGTGGATATACAGTATCACTAATATTTACCACATATTTTAGCCTCTCAGGCCTCATTACTTTGCTAAACACCTTTCACCATTCTATAACTTAAAATGAATGTGCTCTTCTCACAACGACCTGGTTCGAAGATATTGGGTTAATTTGAGTTTTATTTTGTTTGGTTTTATAAAGTATTTGCATTTTTCATTCCAGATTTGTATTCAACTTAGATCAATGTTATCTTGTCATATGTAAGATACATTTGAATTTGTAGTGTGTGATTCCAAGGTCTAGTGTGAACAGCATGGCTTGTATAAGGAACACGTTACTGTGACCTTGTCTTCACTGTACTTAGATATCATTAAAGAACAGGCAGCAGTCTACCCTTTGAACTTCTATAAGCTGCTATTTTCAGACCTCCCCTGCCCTGCCTCCCCTGCCTTTCCCTGACACGGCCCTTCCTTTCCCATCTCTCTGCCCCTCTCTCCCAAACCCTCCCTAATCTATTCCCCTCGCCCCTCTCTCTCTCTCTCTGTCTCTCTCTGTCTCTCTCTCCAGTACCCCCACCCTCCCCTCTCTCTCTCTGCTCCTCTAACAGGCTGTTCATCAGTGAAATCGGTCACACCGCACCACCAGCAGCCTGCCTCAGCATACCAGGGACTGGTACTGGGGCCAAACACACACACTGGGGCCAGTGGTTACCCCATTGCCGATATGGTACAACACAGAGGCCAGGGCCTCAGGCAATCAATGAGCTAAAGAGGGGGTGAGACAGTGAGTGAGGCGGGGGGAGAGGGAGAGAAGGAGGGAGAGAATCAGGGAGAGAGGGGGAGAGAAATAGAGAAAGGGAGAAAAAGAAAGCAAGAGGGAGGAATAGAGAACGAACCCCTGAAACAAGGAGACTGTCGAACAATGCAGCTCCACTAGATTGCTCTGAGAGCTGCTCTCAGCTTGGCACCAATCATAGTCGAGTCTCTCTGCTCCCGTAGTCTAGGCCTGTAGCTCTGGGGTCATTCCAGTTCACTGTTTTAACGAGAAATATTCCACCAATATTCCTGGCCTGATCCCCTGTCTGATCCCTACGTGCTCCCTCACACACAGAAACACACACGAAAACCATCAAAAAAGGGTTACTCACCTCATGAATATAATACATTAAACCACCTCCTTTAGACCAGCAGTATACAACAATATTTGCGCGCAACAGGAGCTGCTTTCGGATCTGTTACGGCTACCAGGTCCAAGGTGGGACATTTAAATGATTGATTTGAAGCTATGACCTTTCCTGTTGCCAGCTAAATGTGCATAAATGGATGGGAAGACACACTAATTTGCTGAGTGGCTCTGTCTGGGTCCATCCAGGTGATTGCAGCAAGCTGTTTTAGGGAGGTGATTGTGGTGTCAGAGGTCTGTTTAGTCTATTGCCTCTCTCATGGGCTTCCTTTGTGAGGAACACTGCAAAGGTTGTGATGGGGAATTTACTGAGGGTGGGCTTATAGAGAACATCAAGACATTATTGAGTAGGGTCTTGCAGGATGTCTGGCTAGAATTGTTACTTTGTTATTTTAGCGTTGAATCCCACGTTAAAATCTGTGTGCCAAAGTCACAAGACTTTCCAGTAGTCATGCAGTATGTAATGCATTCCAGATGTTGATGAATTTGTGTGACCTATGCATCATCTGACTAGATGAGTGAGATGAGTGAGATCTATGTGGCATCTCCCTCCACAGCCTGTATTACCTCTCCCTTTCTCTCTCCTTCCCCCTCTCTTGCTCACTCTCTCTTTCTCTCACTCCGTGCCCCCATATTACCATCAATCACCATAATACAGACACAGTCATCCATTTTTCAGACCCGACAGAATAATACAACAGTGGCGTGTGCAGAGAGAGAGAGAGAGAGAGAGAGAGAGAGAGAGAGAAGTCGTCCATTTGTATTTATTCCCTCTCTTTTCCCCTGCCGTTTGACATGGCCTGTCAAGGTGTGAATTTAGGTTGCTGCCCGCCAATAGAGAAAGACAAAGAAACCCAGCTCAGGCGCTAATTGACTCAGTGCTACTCATTAGATTACTTAATCCTAGGAAACAAATAGCTTGGAGCCTTATTTAAACACCTCCACAATCACCCATGTTGACTCTGGGAGGGCTGGAGATGCTTGGAGGGCTGTATAGGTGCATCCGGGTTAGACCTGAATAAATACACACAGAGAAATGGGAGGAAGGGATTTGAATAAGGAAGGTGAATTTAATGTAATTCCAGTTCACCGTTACGATGATCTGTCTGTCGTTTGCCCATTATCAGCCTCAAAATGTTATCCTGTCAAGTTTTTCAAAAAAGCTTTGAATCAAGCAATTGAAGCTTACAGTGTGTCAACTGGCCGTGCTCCCAGCAGGCTATGCGGTGCCAATGGTAAAAGATGACCATCAACCAATTGATGCTTATGTCAATATGTTACATTCAATGGGAAAATATGATCGTCACAGGGTTGATGCTTATGTCAATAGATTTGCAGTTAATGGGAAAGAGATGAGTGTCAACCTAAGGAAGCTTATGTCAATACATCGTGTCACATGGTTGATGCTTTTGTCAGTTCATTGCATTGAATGGGAATAGATGAGGGTCACAATGTTGAGGCTTATGTCAATACATTGCAGTCAATTGGAAAAGCCTCAACCCAATTGATGCTTCTGTCATTACATTGCATTCAATGGGAAAAGATGAGGGTCAACCAATTGTTGCGTAGGTCAATGCATTATAATCAATGGGAAAATATTATTTCCCCTCTCACTTCTCTCTCTCGCTCTCTCTCTCTTTCTCTCTCTCTCTCTCTCTCTCTCTCTCTATCCTTCTCTCCCTACTTCTCTCTCCTCTTTTGCCACCCTC
Organism: Oncorhynchus tshawytscha; assembly: GCF_018296145.1. NCBI lineage: Eukaryota > Metazoa > Chordata > Actinopteri > Salmoniformes > Salmonidae > Oncorhynchus > Oncorhynchus tshawytscha. The sequence goes on along the minus strand of NC_056453.1, from coordinate 16,145,393 downwards.
CTCTTCTCCCTCCCTTCGTTCACCCCCACCAGCCCCTCCCTCCCTCCATCTCTCACTTTCTTGCTCCCTGCTATCTCCCGCCTCCCTATCTCTCTCCACTCCCTCTTCTCTTTCCCCCTCCCTCCTTCACCCTCTCCCTCTCTTTTGGGGTAAGATGTAGGCGCTGAGGAGGGCGCACGTCTTCCCGATTCCTGCTCGACTTTGCTTTTTTACTGCTATTTCTGTGTTAAATATCACTTTGTTTACTCAGAATGTTTATGCAATAATTTCCTACAGCAGACAAGCACTTCTGGATCATGAAGCACAGGGTCCCCTCAGGGCCCCAGCCCCCAGGGGTGTGTCCTCAGCCCTCTGCTGTACTCCCTGTTCACACACGGCTACGTGACTTTGCATGACACTAACTCCATCATAAAGTTTGCTGACGACACCTCGTTTGTAGGCCTGATAACCAACAATGATGGGAGAGGTAGGTGAACTGGCATTGTCGTGCAAGGACAACAACCTCTCCCTCAACATCGGCAATACAAAGAAGTTGATTGTTGACATCAGGAGGCAGAAGAGGGAACACGTCAATGAACCACATCAACGGGACTGCAGTAGAGAGAGTCAGCAGTTTTACATTCCTCGCCGTCTACATCACAGAGGATGTGTCATGGACCAACAACACCACCACTCTTGTCAAAAGGGCGCAACAGCACCTCTACTTCATAAGGTCGCTGAAGAAATTCGGCAAATGCCACCCCGGGTCCCCTCCAAATACTACCGCTGAATCATCGATAGCCTCATGACCAGTTGTATCATGGCCTGGTAAAGAAATTGCTTTGTCCACAATCACAAGACTATCCAGCGGGTGGTGAAGAAGACCCAATACATCACTAGGGCCATGTTCCCACCCATCCATACCTGAAACGGTGCCTGAAATAGTTCTGCAGTTTTACTAATGACCCCACACATCCCAGCCACGAGCTGTTTACTCACTTTACTCACTCACTGCCATCGGGCAGACAGTATCGGATTATGAGGTCTGATACAGTTTCTATCTACAAGCCATCAGACTGCTGAACACATGAACTGGACTGACCACCTGCACAGGCTCTCCGCACCTTAGCACACATCCACATCCACACATATACAGTAATGCTACACACACATAACAACAGCTGTTACAGATGATTATTTACACAATTTAAACACTTGCCCCCAACCCCCCCCCCCCTCTTCCATGATATGTGTGTAAATACTGTACTATAAATTGTGCCTTCCTGTATTATACTTACACTAAAATGTTTATTCTATTCTTCTGAGCCATTTACTTTACATTCGTATTCTTATTTTCTATTCTTTCTTATTGTTGTTGCAGTGTCGAGAAGGAACTTGCAAGCAAGCATTTCTTTGGACAGTGGCCGCTCAGCAAGGAAGAAGCCACTGCTCCAAAAACGCCATAATAAACGGTTTGCAACGGCACATGGGAACAAAGATCATACTTTTTGGAGAAATGTCCTCTGGTCTGATGAAACAAAAATAGAAGTGTTTGGCCATCATTTTTTTGTCTTGGTTGTTGTATGTGTCGAACTGCATCACTTTATTTTGGCCAGGTCGCAGTTGCAAATGAGAACTTGTTCTCAACTAGCCTACCTGGTTAAATAAAGGTATAATAAAAAATGATGACCATCGTTATGTTTGGAGGAAAAAGGGGGAGGCTTGCAAGCCAAAGAACACCATCCCAACCGTGAAGCACGGGGGTTTGCTGCTGATTTGCTGCAGGAGGGACTGGTGCACTTCACAAAATAGATGGCATCATGAGGCTGGAAAATTATGTGGATATAATTGAAGCAACATCTCAAAACATCAGTCAGGAAGTTAAAGCTTGGTCGCACATGGGTCGTCCAAATGGACAATGACCCCAAGCATACTTCCAAAGTTGCGGCAAAAGGGCTTAAGGACAACAAAGTCAAGGTATTGGAATGGCCATCACAAAGCCATGACCTCAATCCTATAGAACATTTGTGGGTAGAACTGAAAAAGCGTGTGTGAGCAAGGAGGCCTACAAACCTGACTCAGTTACACCAGCTCTGTCAGGAGGAATGGGCCAAAATTCATCCAATTTATTGTGGGAAGCTTGTGGAAGGCTACCCGAAAGTTTGAACCAAGTTGAAAAATGTAAAGGCAATGCTACCAAATACTATTTGAGAGTATGTAAACTTCTGACCCACTGGGAATGTGATGAAAGAAATAAAAGCTGAAATAAATGATTCTTTGTACCTACTATTATTCTGACATTTCGCATTCTTAAAATAAAGTGGTTATCCAAACTGACCGAAGACAGGGCATTTTTACTAGGATTAAATGTCAGGAGTTGCGAACAATTTTGTTTAAATGTATTTGGCTAAGGTGGTTGTAAACTTCCGACTTACATAGGTTGATACATTGCATTCAAGGCAAAAAGTTAGTGACACAGCTGCAATGGGTAAATTGGTGGCAGGCAGACAGACAGACAGGCCGACAGACAGACACAGACAGGCAGGCAGGCAGACAAACACAGGCAAGCAGACAGGCAGGCAGAGAGAGAGAGAGAGAGAGAGAGAGAGATGCAGTTTCAAGTCAGTAAATAATATGTGACCAATATCCTCTTCAGAATGACTTCTAACAAGACTCTTAGCCTCTCAAACTGCAAGATCATTATGTCCAATGGAGGTCAAAAATGCTTTTGTGTCGATTGTCTTCAAATTTCATATGCCGGGTCATGTCGGTTCGCCGGTCAAAAATATGTCAAATTTGGGAAGATTCAATATTTTTAACCCTTTGAAACCTGCCCCATGACCCCCAATATAGTCACTTCCGAAGAGTTAGATAGGTGGTACTGGCACTGACTAAGATGGTCACTTCGCTTTGAGTTCTATGCAGTATTTTTTATTTTTTTATGCTTTATTTCGGGGTTTTTTCTGTATTATTTCTTACATTGTTACCCTCTGAAATCTTAAGTCTTTTTACATACAGCCGGGGAGAACTATTGGATATAAGAGCTACGTCAACTTACCAACATTACGACCAGGAATATGACTTTCCCAAAGCGGATCCTCTGTTCGGACCTCCACCCAGGAGAATGGATAAAATTCCTGTAGGCTATTCAAAACCACAGAAGTGGCAGACGAAGCGACCACCTGGTCAGGCTACGTAGACGTCGCACACCACTCCCGAGTATACTACTTGCCAATGTCTAGTCTCTTGAAAACAAGGTAGACAAAATTCGAGCAAGGGTTGCCTTCCAGCGAGACATCAGAGATTGTAAAATCCTCTGTTTCACGGAAACATGGCTCTCTCGGACTATGTTGTCGGAATTCAATGCAACGCGCAGACAGAAATAAACATCACTTTGGGAAAAAGAAGGGCAGAGGCGTATGCTTTATGATTAACGACTCATGGTGTAATCATAACAACATAAGGAAACTCAAGTCCTTCTGCTCACCCGATCTAAAATTCCTTACAATCAAGTGCCGGCCATTTTACCTACCAAGAGAATTCTTGTCAGTTCTAGTCACAGCTGTGTACATTCCTGCTCAAGCAGACACCAAGACGGCCATCAAGGACCTTCACTGGACCATATGCAAACTGGAAACCATGCATCCTGAGGCTGCATTTATTGTAGCTTGTGATTTTAACAAAGCAAATTTTACCTAAATTCTACCAGCATATTGATTGCGCTACGCGCATGCACAATACCCTCAACCAGTGCTACTCTAACTTCCGCAATGCATCCAAAGCCCTCCCCCACCCTGCCTTGGGCAAATCCGACCACGACGCCATCTTGCTCCTTCCGTCGTATAGGCAGAAACCCAAACAGGATGTACCAGTTACGAGCAGCCCGACCAGTCCGACCAATCGGAAGCCACGCTTCAAGATTGTTTTGATTTTGACTGGAAAATGTTCCGGTCTGCCTCAGAGAACAACATTGACCTATGCGCTGACTCGGTGAGTGTGTTTATAAAGAAGTGCATTGGAGATGTTGTACCCCACTGTGACTATTAAAACCTACCCTAACCAGAAACCGTGGATGGATGACGGCTGTCGCGCAAAACTGAAAGCGCAATCCAACACATTTAACAATGGAAAGAGGACTGGGAATATGTCTGACTATAAACAGTGTAGCTATTCCCTCCGCAATGCAATCAAACAAGCGACGGCTCAGACATGAGACTTATGTGGAAGGGTCTACAGGAAACCACGGACTACAAAAAGAAATCGAGAGCATCCTGTCGGGCCCACAGCCTGTTACGGCAACTGCACCGCCCTCAACCGCAAGGCTCTCCAGATGGTGGTGCAGTCTGCACAACGCATCACCGGGGGCAAACTACCTGCCCTCCAAGATACCTACAGCACCCGATGTCACAGGAAGGCCAAAAAGATCATCAAGGACATCAACCTCCCGAGCCACTGCCTGCTTCACACCGTTACCATCCAGAAGGTGAGATCAGTACATGTGCATTAAAGCTGGGACCTTCTATCTCAAAGCCATTAGACTGTTAAACAGCAATCACTAACTCAGAGAGGCTGCTGCCTACATTGAGTCACAATCACTGGCCCCTTAAATAAATGGATCACTAGTCACTTTATACAATGCAATCTAAATAATGCCACTTTAATAATGTTAACATATCTTACATTACTCATATCACATCTGTTGCACCTTGCCTATGCCGCTCGGCCATCGCTCATTCGTATACTTACTTACATGTACACATTCTCATTTACCCCTTTAGATTTGTGTGTATTAGGTAGTTGTTGGGGAATTGTTAGATTACTTGTTAGATATTACTGCACTGTCAGAACTAGAAGCATTCACATTTTGCTACACTAGCGTTAACATCTGCTAACCATGTGTATGTGACAAATACAATTTGATTTGATATTTGTGACCGGGGGACCTGGGGTCATGACCGGACATATGAAATTTGAAGTCAATTGACCCAAAAGCATTTTTGTACATCGTAGGACACAATGGTCTTGCAGTTTGGTAAGACTTAATTCACTGATTCAGAAAAGGATATTTGTCTCAATGTTTTTAGATGTTTTTAGCCTTGAAACTGTCTGTTTGTCTTTGGTTCTGTCCTTCTGTCTGCCTTTGTGTCTGTTTGCCTGCATGTTTCTGCCTGCCTGCCTGCCCGCCCATCTGTCTGCCTGCCTTTGTGTCAGTCTGTCTGCCTGCATCAGTCTGTCTTTCTGCATCTCTCCGTCTGCCCGCCCACCTGCCTATGAGTGATAGTGAGATTGAGTGTGAGACTGAGAGAATATCAACATTTGTTCCTAATCAGAATAAATCAGAAGTTGTATTGACATTTTGTAAAAATATGATAACCACCTCAGACAAAAGCTCCCTTTCATGAAGGCATGTATTCATTATTCATAATTTAGGTAATTCTGGCAATATTGACATTGTGATACACACAAGCACAAACATTCAGCCAACTCAGCAGAATAAAATCAAACTAATCACATGTAATGCTTCTTTAACTGCTAAGGTCAGGGAGACGGTGAATTAAGTATCACCTAAAGGTCTACAACACTCCCCCACTGACTCTTCCAAACTAGTCCAGAGAACCTGACAAGCTTACACTGTAGAATAGGGGAGTAGATAGCAAGGCCTTAATTAGCCATGGGGCCATGGTTAATATACAACTACCCCATGGGTCTGTCCAACAGTAAAACACATTCTAGTGGACTGGCCATGGCAATTGTGTTTCAACTACAGTAAAGTAGATATGACTGGACTGGGAATGCCCAGTGGGGGCCTGCGGGACATTACACCAATGCCCAGTGGGGGCTCTCTGGCCTTTAGACCAAAACCTTGGCTTCCCACAATACAATAGGGCTCATTAGGGATGCTGCAAGGCAAGGTAATATAACGTACCAGTCAAAAGTTTGGACACCAACAGTACTCATTCCAGGGTTTTTCTTTATTTTTACATTGTACAATAATACAGAAGACATCAAAACTATGAAACAACACATATGGAATCATGGAGTAACCAAAAAAAAAGTTAAATAAATCACAATATATTTTATACTTGAGATTCTTCAAAAGTAGCCACCCTTTGCCTTGATGACAGCTTTGCACACTCTTGGCATTCTCTCAACCAGCTTCATGAGGTAGTCACCTGGAATGCATTTCAAGTAACAGGTGTGCCTTGCTAAAAGTAGCCCTATTTGGTAAAAGACCAAGTCCACATTATGGCAACAACAGCTTAAATGAGCAAAGAGAAATAACAGTCCATCATTACTTTAAGACAGGGGAGGGCAACTCCAGTCCTCGAGGGCCTGATTGGTGTCATACTTTTTCTCCATCCCTAGCAAACACAGCTGATTAATCAAATTGCATTCTAAACTGAAGATCATGATTAGGTGGTTATTGGAGTCAGGTGTGTGAGCTGGGGCTGGGGTAAAACTGTGACACCAATCAGGCCCTCGAGGACTGGAATTGCCCACTCCTGCTTTAAGACATGAAGGTCAGTCAATCCGGAAAATTGCAGTCGCAAAAAGCCCTATGATAAAACTGGCTCTCAAACAGACTGCTGAGAGTCACATCTGCTGTAGAGGATAAGTTCATTAGAGTTACCAGCTTCAGAATTTGCATCCCAAAATAAATGCTTCACAGAGTTCAAGTAACAGAAACATCTCAACATAAACTGTTCAGAGGAGACTGCAGTGACTCAGGCATTAATGGTCAAATTGCTGCAAAGAAACCACCACTAAAAGACACCAATAATAAGAAGAGACTTGCTTGGGCCAAGAAACACAAGCAATGGAAATTAGACTGGTGGAAATCCGTCCAGGGGTCTGATTGAGATTTTTGGTTCCAACCGCCATGTCTTTGCGAGACGCCATCCCATCATGTTTGCACTTAGTGGGACTATCATTTGTTTTTCAACAGGACAATGACCCAACATACCTGCAGTCTGTGTAAGGGCTATTTGACCAAGAAGGAGAGTGATGGAGGGCTGTATCAAATGACCTGGCCTCCACAATCACCCAACCTCAACCCAATTGAGATGGTTTAGGCTGAGTTGGACTGCAGAGTGATGGAAAAGCAGCCAACAAGTTCTCTGCATATGTGGGAACTCTTTCAAGACTGTTGGAAAAGCATTTCAGGTGAAGCTGGTTGAGAGAATGCCAAGAGCGTGCATAGCTGTTTCAAGGCAAATGGTGGCTGTTTTGAAGAGTCTAAAATCTAAAATATATTTTGATTTGTTTAAGACTTATTTGTTTACTACATGATTCCATATGTGTTATTTCATAGTTGATGTTTTCACTATTATTCTACACTGTAGAAAATAGCAAAACCCTAGAATGAGTAGGTGTGTTAACTTTTGACTGATACTGTATAATTAATCAATAAGGCCCATGGGGTGTGGAATATGTTCAATATACCACGGCTAAATATTTTTAGTTTTTCCACGACGCAACAGAGTGCCTGGATTCAGCCCTTAGCCATGGTATATTGGCCATATAGTACAAACTCCCTAAGTGCCTTATTGCTATTATAAACTGGTTATGAAAGTAAATAGAGCCGTAGAAATAGAGCTTTTGTCATGCCAATCAGCATTCAGGGCTTGAACCACCCAGTTTATAATATATAATAATTACATGCCATTTAGCTTAAAAGACGCTTAAAAGAAACTGTCACACGTGCATATATTTTATGCATTGGTGGTTCCGGGAATTCGAACCCACTAACCTGGCATAACAAGCAACATGCTCTACCAATTAACCTACAAAGGATCACCTCATGTCAAAGTCAGGCAAAGAGATCAATATTGCAACACTGAGGAGAATGCCAGTGACTCTGAAAGAGTAGATGTCTTCTGAGGTGGTGAACTCAGGGGAGGGGGGAGATCCACTCCTGGACATGGGGGAGGACTCTGTTCTTCTGTTTAGTCAGTAATTGGTTCTATTTACTCATATTTAATGGTTCTACTTCAGCATTCTAATTCCCGAAATATATTAACTACAATTTCTCCTTAAGGGTTTTCCTCTCATCAAGCAATCATGAAAAAAAAGTCTAAGGCTTATTTCTGTTGTGGTCATCTTACAGGTGAGGACAGCAAGAGAAAAGAAAACTTTTGACTAGAGAGAGATCGCCTGGAGTCTCTCCCACCAAGCTGAGACATTACAACAAAGGTATTTGATGTTGTTGTTCATGTTCCCTCTTCAGGGGTCGTACAGAGATGTGGCTGGGGATCGGAGTATGGAAATGTTGACATTCTACATTTTCTCTCCAAACGTTTATTGGTAAAAACCAAAGGTCTACAGAGAGAGAGGGGGGGCATGACTATTTGTCTTTCTTTAATTTCCTTTTCTTCTACCTCCCAGGACTCTGAGTAAAATGTTGAAAGCATTTGGTGTAGAGGAGCCTCTGTGGCAGCACAATGCCATCCTAGAGCGTTGGTCTGCCTGCCTTCCTGCCCGCCTGCCTGCTGTAACCTTTACCGGGGCACGCAGTCAGGGGAGCCCCTCTGAAAGCTGAAGGCTAATTTGTCTACGTCACATAAATGATGGTTGTCTGGAGGGTCTGGATGAGCGATCAATGTTCAACAAAAAGGGCAGTCAATGAGATATTGAGTGAGTGAGTTTTTGTGTTTTGTTTAGTTCTTTTCTGTTTCGGTCTTGTATTTTTATACCTGCTGGGTCGTTGGGTAGATGGAAATTTAAGCTGAAAGTACAAGCACGCACACACACAAATACCGACACACACACACACACACACACACACACACACAGTCTGTATCGAGAGTTACACTTCCATCCTTTTTTGTGACCAAAAAAGTCAATTACAGTAAAAGATGTCTCTCCATGTTCAGGTTCGTCTTGTGGTATATGTGACAATGATCTATTGACGTTTCCCTCTCTGCCAGCTTCGCCTCAGGACAAACACATTAACCTGATTACTATGCCAACTGACAGAGGACAGGCATGAAATCTAAATGAGCCTGTGTGAGGAAAATAAGAGATTTCTGTCGGGAGAAATACATTTCAACACACGAACGCAGGCACGCACACTGGCACACACAGTTAGCGGCGGCAGGTAGTCTAGCAGTTAGAGCATTGGGGTATTAACTGAAAGGTTGCTAGTTTGAATTCCCAGGCCAACTACATGAAAAATCTATCAATCCGCCCTTGAGGCTCTTAACCCTATTTGCTCTAGGGTCGCCGTCAATAATGGCTGATCCCTGGCCGTGATCCAACTCTCCGAGGGTGTCTCAAGAGGAGTGGGATATGCACATTTCTATTTCACACCACACAGGTTATACACTTGTGTGAAACAGGACAAATATAAGCACACCCTAATTGACCTTTGACACACAAGATCCAGCAGACATTGAGATTTGTCACCAATACTGTCGTCAAGAGAAGACTGAAACACAAACGGAGCTTCTCATTTCCCCTCTCTCTCAGCTAGGCATCAGTTAGGTGGGACATTGTTCTCTCCTCTTCGGAGATATAGAGCCTTGGGACGTTTCTGCTTGTTATTTTAGCTCGATGACATTCTGTGGGCACAAACAGGAGGAAAAACAAGTTTAGGTTCCTGTAGTACCTCCTCTGTTTCAAATCAGTTTCTTTCCACACACCCTGCAGCGTAACTGTTTATAGCTGCAGTGTTTGTGGTTTGCTTCCTGTCTTTTCCAGCATGGTGCCAAGTCTCGTGTTATGTGTGTTGAAGCTGCCAGCTTTAGGACGTGTGCTGTAGTAGCTTCATTTGTTGTGCATATTACGTTAATATGTGCAATGCTGCTTCCCTGTCTCCAGATCCTTGTTATATCTCTGGGCAGAATTATGCGCAGCGGGACTCACCAGCAGTTAATATGCATCATACTGTAACTGTGCACAAACACATACTCACTGTCCCATTATTGTCGCTACGGCTGCCCCAAAATGAGAGGCTACTAATTACCATCACTAATCAAACGCTTCTGGTCTGAAAGCACTTACCGGCATTCCCACCATTTTGCCATTCCCCCATAGTTAAGAGGGCCTTTATGGGTGATGAACTAAGCCATTCACAGTAATGAGAGCCCAAAGAACGCAGGTCAAGCTCTTCATATTACAGCAGTGTATTGAGTCACGGGTATTAAGTCAATTGGAGGGTGAAATTTCTCCACGGCAGGCGATGTTAGAATGTTAAAATTGACTGCATGCTTTAGTTAACAGTTTTCTTTAGGTTCTAAGTAGCATTGTTGTGTAAATCTATTGTATGTGCCATCTGCCCTGTGTTGAGTGTAAGGTTAAATAACATTGTATACATGTCATATGTAATGGGCTACATTGTGGTTGTAATCTGGTTACTTGATCTATTCAACCAGAATACCATTTGGATAAAAAAAATGGTGTCATAATGATATCCCATGCCGAATTCTGCCCACTGGGCATGGGCAATACCGAGTTCAGGTGGGTTAAAGTTTAGCTTGGGTAACAACAAGGTGTGCTTTCCATCAATCACGTTAGGGTTGAGTTCAAGATCACAATGTTTGGCAATCTTTCAGAGCACGTCCGTCATCCGGTCACACGGCACAAAGAAAGTAGTCAGCACTTTTCCACACTGTCGAAACTTTCTTCCGTAACATTGTCACTGGACTAAATTGTTAGAGGCAAATGGACTGTAATTTCTTGGGGGAAATGTAGAGTTGTTTCCTTATAATATACAGTACCAGTCAGAAGTTTGAACAGCTACTAATTCAAGGGTTTTTCATTATTTTTACTATTTTCTACATTTTAGGAAATAGTGAAGTTATCAAAACAATGAAATAACACATATGGAATCATGTAGTATTCAAAAAAGTATTAAATCAAATTATATTGTACATTTTAGATTCTTCAAAGTAGCCACCCTTTGCCTTGATGACAGCTTTGCACACTCTTGGCTTCTCTCAACCAGTTTCACCTGGAATGCTTTTCCAACAGTCTTGAAGCAGTTCCCACATATGCAGAGCACTTGTTAACTGCTTTTCCATCACTCTGCTGTCCAACTCATCCCAAATGAAAATCATGTTGGTTAAGTGTGCCTTGAATTCTAAATAGATCTTAGACAGTGTCACCAGAAAAGCACCTCCACACCATCATACCTCCTCCTCTATGCTTCATGGTGGGAACCACACATGTGGAGATCTGTAAACCCTACTATGCATCTCACAAAGATTTCCCAACAGTTTTGAAGGAATTCCAACATATGCTGAGCTCTTGTTGGATGCTTTTCCTTCACACTGCGGTCCAAATCATCCCAAACCATCTCAATTGGATTGAGGTCAGGTGGTTGTGGAGGCCAGGTCATCTGATGCAGCACTCCATCACTCTCCTTCTTGGTCAAATAGCCCTTACACAGCCTGGCAGTGTGTTGGGTCATTTTCCTGTTGAAACACAAATAATAGCCCCACTAAGCGCAAACTAGATGGCATGGTGTATCGCTGCAGAATGCTGTGGTAGCTGTGCTGGTTAAGTGAGCCACAGACAGTGTCACCAGCAAAGCACCCCACACCATTTACACCTCCTCCTCCAAGCTTCACAGTCGGAACCACACATGCGGATATCATCCGTTCAGCTACTTTGCGTGTAGCAAAGACACAGAGGTTGGAACCAATTTTTTTTTAAATTGGCTCATCAGACCAAAGGACAGATTTCCACCAGTCTAATGTCCATTGTTTGTGTTTCTTGGTACAAGCATAGCTCTTCTTATTATTGGTGTCCTTTGGTAGCGGTTTCTTTGCAGCAATTCAATCATGAAGGCCTGATTCACGTAGTTTCCTCTGAACAGTTGATGTTGAGATGTGTCTGTTACTTGAACTCTGTGAAGCATTTATTTGGGCTGCAATTTCTGAGGCTGGTAACTATAATGAACTTATCCTCTATAGCAGAGGTAACTCTGGTTCTTCCTTTCCTGTGGCGGTCCTCATGAGATCCAGTTTCATCATAGCTTTGATGGTTTTTGCGACTGCACTTGAAGAAACGTTCAAAGTTCTTGAAATGTTCTGCGTTGACTGACCTTCATTTTAAAAGTAATAAAGGACTGTCATTTGCCTTTGTTTATTTGAGCTGTTCTTGCCATAATATGGACTTGGTCTTTTACCAAATAGTGTTATCTTCTGTATACCACCCCTACCTTGTCACAACACAATGGATTGGCTCAACTGCATTAAGAAGGAAAGAAATTCCACAAATTAACTTTTAACAAGGTACACCGGTTAATTGAATGTCACGTTCTGACCTTAGTTCTTTTGTTATGTCTTTGTTTTAGTATGGTCAGGGCGTGAGTTGGGTGGGTTGTCTATGTTAGTTTTTCTACGATTTGCTATTTCTGTGTTTGGCTTAGAGGCAGCTGTCAATCGTTGTCCCTGATTGAGAACCATATTTAGGTAGCCTGTTTTCTATTGTGTTTCGTGGGTGATTATTTTCTGTTTTCTGTTGTGTGTCTGCACCAGCCAGAACTGTTTTCGGTCGTTTCTCTTTGTTATATTGTTATTTCCGTGTCCATTCTAATAAATATGGACACATACCACGCTGCACCTTGGTCCTCACCTTCTTCCACCATCGACGACCGTTACATTGAAATGCATTCCAGGTGACAACCTCATGAAGCTGGTTAAGAGAATGCCAAGAGTGTGCAAAGCTGTCATCGAGGCAGCTTTCTTCACTATTATTCTATAATGTGGAAAACAGTAAAAATAAAGAAAAACCCTGGAATGAGAAGGTGTGTCCAAACTTTTGACTGGTACTGTGTATTTTCGAAAGAGTCAAGAAAGTTAAAAATACAGACGGACAACAACAACGTTACCTAACTTAATGGTTACCGTGATGATGTCTGTCTGCCATAATCACCTAATCTGCCTATCTATCACTCTCATGCATCAGGACCTTTTCTGAATCCCCTGATTGCTTCACAAATGGAAAGTACATTGCGTATGGTGCATTATTTACTAGCACAGAATCTGAAACTGAATAGCATTGATGTTGATGTGATGGATGAAGTGGGGAGAGACTGCCAGTGTCACTCCATCAGAGCTAATGGAGCTGAGAGAAAGAGAGTACACAGAGAGTACATAGAGACTGGGGAGACTTGGGGCCAAGGTTGCATACAACCTCATGTATTCCTAATTATTATAGAGAGAGTGTTCTGTTATGTGGTGGGCTCGAATCATTGACTTTTCTTGTCTGTCTCTCACCTGTAATCAATGAAGCAATGTTTAATACTGTATGAAACATGGACAGACTTTAGGCCTACTGAAATTTTATTATGTGTTTTTAGTAGATAGGAAAGATTGTTTGTATGTTTGTATGTCTTACGGTGTCGGAATTATAATCATAGACGGACGCTGATTAAGGGTTTAGCCTCAATAGCATGTCCCATTGACTCTTAAAGAGAATCCAGACCTTACGCAATGCAGTGATTCCGAGTGCAACGCAGTACGTGAATTTAGTTTTTCTCAAAATGGGCCAACCTACAGTGCCTTTTTTGTTCCACAAAAATGTTGTAACAGAGCAGATTATTCCTTGCTCTGACAGCTAGAGGTCAGTCATCCAGGTCAGAGTCCTCTAAAGTACAGAACGGCAGGCAGGCTCAGGGTCAGGGCAGGCAGGGGTCAGTAAATCCAGGGCAGTGTCAAAAGGTATAGAACAGCAGGCAGGCTTAGGGTCAGGGCCAGCAAAATGGTCAAAAACCAGGAGTATTAGAAAACAGATACTACGGGAAAACTGCTAGTAGGCTTGACAAGACAAGACGAACTGGCAACAGAAACAGAAAACACAGATATAAATGCACAGGGGAAAATGGGTGACACCTGGTGGGGGGTGGAGACAAACACAAGACAGGTGAAACAGATCTGGGTGTGACAGTTCCTCTTTCAATTTTGGCACAAAGTTGTTTCACCAGATAATTAACTCTACGTCTATAAATTTAAACTGCTCTAAAAAAATAAGCACCAATGTCGCTATAAATCTGTTAAGAACTACCCATCCTGGATCCGGGAGAATTGTCATCAACTACACTAATTAGCATAGCGCAACGGTCAAAAAATATTACTATAAAATATTCATGTTCATGAAATCACAAGTGAAATATAGTGAAACACAGCTTAGCCTTTTGTTAATCACCCTGTCATCTCAGATTTTGAAAATATGCTTTACAGCCAAAGCAAGACAAGTGTTTGTGTAGGTTTATCGATAGCCTAGCATAGCATTATGTCCAGCTAGCAGCAGGAAACTTGATCACGAAAATCAGAAAAGCGATCAAATGAACCGTTTACCTTTGATGATCTTAGGATGTTTTCACTGACGAGACTCCCAGTTAGACAGCAAATGTTCCTTTTGTTCCATAAAGATTATTTTTATAGCCAAAATTCCTCCGTTTGATTGTCACATTGTGTTGAGAAATCCACCGGAAATAGCGGTCACGTCAACGGCGGAAAAAAAATCTAATTATATCCATAATATCGACAGAAACATGGCAAACGTTTTTTTATAATCAATCCTCAAGGTGTTTTTCAAATATCTATTCGATAATATATCAACTGGGACAATTGGCTTTTCAGTAGGAGCGAGAGGAAAAATGACTACCTATGTCTTATATTTAAGAATCACTCTGAGAGCCATCAGCTGGCCACTTACGCAATGTAGTTGTTTACGCTCATTCTTCAACATAAAGGCGTGAAACTATGTCACAATGCTATAGACACCTTAGGGAAGCCACAGAAAAAGGAATATGGTTGATATCCCTTTCAGTGGCCAATAAGGGTGCATATGAAGACAACGGTTTCAAAACATGAGTCACTTCCTGATTGGATTTTTCTTAGGCTTTCGCCTGCAATATCAGTTCTGTTATACTCACAGACAATATTTTGACAGTTTTGGAAACTTTAGAGTGTTTCCTATCCTAACCTGTCAATTATATGCATATTCTAGCATCTGGTCCTGAGAAATAGGCGGTTTACTTTGGGAACGTTATTTTTCCAAAAATGAAAATAGTGCCCCTTAGTTTCAAGAGGTTATTAACTCAAAAGAGATCATCGTATAAATGCTGCTATTGGTCATGAAGCTACGCATCAAATACTCAGCCTATTTTGCATTGATAACCAAATATAATCTCAACAACTGTTCAAACAATAAACCAAACAACATTGTAGCCTTAGAGTCCCCCCAAACATGTATTTTGTTTAGAAGTAATAACTATGTGTTCTAGTCTATTTTGAAATGGTCAAAACAGCTGCTAGCCATGTGCTTTTTCTCCCTGAGCAAGCATTTTGACATTCTATTTTTAGTTTATATGGGAGCGAATAGAGTCAAGCAGCATATCAAACTGGGATAACTTTAGTTACAGAAGTACTGTATATGAATATTTGCCAGGGCATAACATTTCATTATACATCTGATTATTTCACATGGGGGAGATGTGGGAAGCTAAAAGGCCAGCTAGCTTGCTGTTTTTAGCTATCTAGCTAGGAAGCTGCTAGCGGTGTCGCCTAGAGCCAACTGGCAGGCACAAAACGAGGGAATGTACAAGCAGCGATTATTCAAATATGTAGTTGGTATCTTTGAAATGAGCTAACAGCAGTGATAAGGTCTTCAACGTGATTATTGTTTGCTTTTACCACAAATGGGAAGAGAACCACAAGAAGAATCTCTGCTATCTCCCCCTTGTAAATGTTGCTATTCAAGAGTCTAAGAAACATGGACCGGCGAGGGTATTATGTTACCAAAAGGTGCACCTTGCTCCAAAAAACTCCACCCAAGCACACACAGTAAATGACGGAGTTATCTGTGGATCGAACTTTATCTGTCAGTGGTTGTGCGGGCCCGTGCCTGTGTGTGTGTGTCAGCCTGTGGCTTGGTTCGGAGAGGCTCACAGGGGAGTTTGACAGAGCTGTGAAAAGGAGGCCTGATGAATGACTACCCCTCTATTTTTCTCTCCATCCCTATTTCTCCAGGAGGGAGGGAGAAAAGCAGGACTTTCTGGCTGCCATCCACCTCCATTGTGGAGATGATTCTGCAGACCCTGTAGATGTGAATCTGTACAACAATAGTCAGGTTGATAGCAGTGTCTGGCAGGCAGAGAGAAGGCTTTAGACATTGCCTCAAAAGCATGCCACTCTTATGTACAGTCCAAGGACTGCAGGGAATAGGCTTGGTCATGTCAGACAGTCACAGTAAGTTAGAAAATAGCCTTTTAAAACAATTTCATATGTCTTAGTAGAACCCCCCCAAGCTTAGGCAGGGCTTTTACATTTTTAAATAGGGCTACCAATCTGTCTTGGAGGGGGTAGAGTCAGTAGCTATGGCAGGGTTTGGTGCTGTATGTAGTAGTCTGTTGATACGTTGCCTTACAATATCTCACAAATAGCCTGTTCATGTGCTTGTTTACATGGCGTACGTACTACGTAGGTGTATGACAGTCCTAGTAATACCATGACAGGCCTAGTATAAAGTAATTTATTGTGTGTGTATGAAAAGGTTATTTTGTCTGTGACTGCGTGAGCTCCAAGGGAGGGTATTCAACTCCTTTTTCAAAAGCTATTCCCAATTTGTTTCTGAGGATTAAGCAATCTGGACCACAGCTGATTGGAATGCTAATGTATGCGTGTGTGCATGTGTGTTCGTGTGTGTGTGTGCGAGTGTGCGTACTGTTTACTGAGACGACAGGCGGGTGGCAGGGCAGCTGTCTCTCTCCCGTGTCTCATGTTGTGCCAGTCTCTATCATTACTGGTTTCTATAACAGGTTACGATTTGTGGATGGTAAGTTGTTACCTAGATCTGTGCCTGGTCTAGGCAACTTCTACTCTACCTAGATCTGTGCCTGGTCTAGGCAACTTCTACTCTACCTAGATCTGTGCCTGGTCTAGGCAACCTCTACTCTACCTAGATCTGTGCCTGGTCTAGGCAACCTCTACTCTACCTAGATCTGTGCCTGGTCTAGGCAACTTCTACTCTACCTAGATCTGTGCCTGGTCTAGGCAACTTCTACTCTACCTAGATCTTGATTATGCTGTAGCATCCTGATTAGCAGTTGTGTCATGCTCTACACGGTGGCACAGGGAGGGAGACAGAGACGTGGAGGGAGGGAGGGAGGGAGGGAGGGAGGGAGGGAGGGAGGGAGGGAGGGAGGGAGGGAGGGAGGGAGGGAGGGAGGGAGGGAGGGAGGGAGGGAGAGGGATTGAGTGACAGGGAGGGAGAGACAGGCAGGGAGATATGGTGAGGGAGGGAGAGAAAGGCCCTTCATACTGATGAAAGGTCCTGACTCCCGACAGAGTGTGAGTGGTTAAGCAAATGGATTGAAGATTGAACTGATTTCTCTATAGCAGCAGCCAAGTAACCCCCGTATCTCCCCCACAGCTCTCCAAAAGCTACCCACTTAGAGACGGACGGACTGGCTGGAGAGGAGGGAAGAGGAGGAGAAGACCCCTTGTGACCTGCTTACCTCACACACACACACACACACACACACACACACACACACACACACACACACACACACACACACACACACACACACACACACACACACACACACACACACACCCTGTAGTCAAACTGACAATATATGACACTTCATGGTCATACATTTTTTTATCAAGCTGACAGAGGGTTTCAAAATCATACTTCTCCCAACCTATGTTCCACTGTTTCTACACACACTCTTCTTTAGCCAATGGGCGAGAGTATGATAGGAAGCACATCATACCCACAGGCATCTTAATCAGAGTGATGAACCAAGCCCTTTTTGTTTCATTCTGTACAGAACTCTGTCTACACAGGCAGTATTGTCAGTTTGGCAATTAACCACATCCTTTAATTCCACATTAAAAAAAAAATGTATACATGCTTAGGCTGTGGCATTTCTGAAATCCCTTGTAGGATTGTGTCTTTCCTTACCTTGATTCTTAAATTCCCCTGCCTAGATGATATTTATCCTGTCTATAAAATTCTGACGCATACTGTTTTTCTATCGCCTATCTCTTTTGCTCTCTCAAGACTGAATTAATTTCTGTCCTAATTTCTGTCCTATTTTCTAGGAGGAACAAGCTTGCCCTCTTGTGGTTCAACAAGTGATACTCATAACTCTAATCTCTGAATGATGATTGGCCAGAGAGTCCACTCTCCAGAAGGTCCATCTTCAAGTTAAAAACTCCCAACTACATTGCAACCAATGGTTTTGTGCCACGCCATCAACTGGGCAGCAGTCAAGCAGATTGCTTTATCATATTATGGGGTTATAGCTGATATGTTAAAAACACCTATCCAGGCATTGTAAGATCTAGAAGGCGTCTGCAATTTAGTCAGGCACAACTCCACAATTAGTAATCGAGGTCTAGTTCCTGCCCGTCTACGTTGCAGCAAATGTCAGATCTTACAATGTCTGAATAGGTAATAAAATATATTAGCCAACCACATCATAGTATATAGCAATCTGATGACAGAAAAATATTTGTAAGTATTGCTTTAGATTAGCAAAATTATTAAACCATTTTATTTGATTTACTTCTTAATGTCTTTTGTAATTTATATTTAATAATAATAATTTAATAAATAATTTAGTTTAGAATAGATAGATTAAACAGGTAACACACTTAACCAAAATGGAGGTCTGGTGAAGTGACCAAACAATAATATCAAAATGTACTGAGAAATGGTACCAGTGAGGAAACAGAGTCAGCTTGTTCACAATGCTTCCTATATAAAGATGTGTACCATTATTTGTGTGTTTGTGTTCTTTACCGACTCAGCATCTCTCACTGTGCTCCACTAGATGGCGGACACAGCACATGTGAGGAGCTGCATTTCTGACGAGTATGACTGCATACATACACTGATATGCAGGAGTTGTATTTTGTGTGTGCGTGTGTGTGTGTGTGTGTGTGTGTGTGTGTGTGTGTGTGTGCGTGCGTGTGTGTGTGCGTGCGTGCGTGTGTGTGTGTGCGTGAGTGTGTGTGTGTGTGTGTGTGCGTGAGTGCGGGCGGGGGAATGTGTTTAACTATACTTAGATCAGAAGTCCCCACAAGAATAGTAAAAAAACAAAAATTAGACCAACTGGCGACATTTTGTTAGTCCCCACAAGATAAAATGCTATTTCTAGGTGGTTTAGGGTTAAGGTTATAATTAGGGTTAGGGTTAGAAGTAGGTCTAGGGTTAGGAGCTAGGGTTAGTTTTAGGGTTACGGTTAGGTTTTTGGGTTAAGGTTTAGGGTTTAGGGTTAAGGGTTAGTGCAATGGTTAGGTTTAAGGATTAGGGAAAATAGCATTTTGAATGCTACTGAATTAAAGTATGTGTCCCCTCAAGGTTGGTTGTGTGTGTGTGTGTGTGTGTGTGTGTGTGTGTGTGTGTGTGTGTGTGTGTGTGTGTGTGTGTGTGTGTGTGTGTGTGTGTGTGTGTGTGTGTGTGTGTGTTTAATAATGAGGGAGAAACAAACTTAACAATGCAATTAATGACATGTTGTGTGTCTTCTTTCTATGACATCTGTAGAGAGATGTTTCTTCAGTGATTAGAGTCATGGGAGCCTTCTCATGCTGTGGTTCTTCTTGGATGGAGAGGTTAGAATCAGTGAAGTAGTCTCCTCATACCTGTTTGTAATGGATCAAGCAAAGCTTTAAACGTGTTGGTTTTGGGGTGTGGTTTGATGTGGGCGTCTCTTGTGTGTGTTCGCAGTTGGGAATTATTTCGCCAATTAGCTTCAGCCGGCTGGTGTGCAACAGTTTCAAAGTTAGCCTCTCTCTGAGGCTAATAAGGGCTCCAGAGCGGCTCAGGGGTCTAAGGCACGGTCTAAGGCACTGCATCATTTGGCAGTAGGCCGTCATTGTAAATAATAATTTGTTCTTAACTGACTTGCCTAGTTAAATAAAGGTGAAAAAAAGACAACTACTTTACTCCTCTTGAGGAAAGGATTAAATTGTTTAAAATAAAAACTAGATTTTTATTAGCTAAACATGAGCTAAACAACCATTTCAATATCAGAAAGTCTGTCATGCCATTTTTCTTTCCATGCGTTCATTCACTAATGTAGCTAAGCTAGGCTGGCTGGCTAACTAACTAGGATCACTTCTGCCAACTCAATCATCAAGTTTGCAGACGACACAACAGTAGTAGGCCTGATTACCAACCGTGACAGGGAGGAGATGAGGGACCTGGCTGAGTGGTGCCAGGAAAATAACCTCTCCCTTAATGTCAACAAAATGAAGGAGCTGATTGTGGACTTCAGGAAACAGCAGAGGGAGCTGGTCCCTATCCACATCCACGGAACCACAGTGGAGAAGATGGAAAGCTTCAAGTTCCTCAGTGTTCACGTCACTCACAATCTGAAATGGTCCACCCACACAGACAGTCAAATCAAATGAAACTTTATTGGCCACATGCGCCGAATACAACAAGTGTAGACTTTACCGTGAAATGCTTACTTACAAGCCCTTAACCAACAGTGCAGTTCAAGAAGAAGAAAATATTTACTAAGTAGGCTAAAATAAAAAGTCATAATAAAAAGTAACACAATAAGAATAACAATAACAAGGCTATATACAGGGGGCACTGGTACCAAGTCAGTGTGCAGGGGTACAGGTTAGTTGAGGTAATCTGTACATGTTGGTGGTGGCGAAGTTACTATGCATAGGTAACAAACAAACAGTGAGTAGCAGCAGTGTACAAAGGGGGGAGGTAGAACAATTTTTATGAATTGTTCAGCAGTCTAATAGCTTGGGGGTAGAAGCTGTTGAGGAGCCTTTTGGTCCTAGAATTGGTGCTCTGGTACCGCTTGCCATGCGATAGCAGAGAAAACAGTCTATAACTTGGGTGGCTGGAGTCTGACAATTTTATGGAACATTTTATGTGGTGAAGAAGGTGCCTATGTATGTTATGTTGTGAATATGAATTATGCCCCTATTTCAGATCACTCTGACGTTTTTCTTATGATGTACCCAATGATTTATGAAGACTTGCTCGGTTGGTCGATGTCCTCGTTGTGGTTTTACAGGCATGTTTAATACGTCTTATTTACACACTTTATTCGAATATTAATGAAATGCATATTATTATATTTGGTAGCACTTATTTGTTTTTCCTTTGCCTCCAACCCCTTTCGATGCATGGAACGGATGTGGGTGGGGCTAGGTCTACATAAGGGTGCAATTTTTTTTTAAATAACTCACAAAAGCTCTGACGAAGGCCATGAGGCCGAAACATACGCTTATTAAAGATCAGTGATACTATCAATAGCAGTGTGCGGTTTCCTTTTTCCCTCATCTTGTCCAACTGTACACATCCGGCGCCGACAGAGATGGCCGTCTCGCTTCACGTTCCTAGGAAACTACGCAGTATTTCGTTTTTATACGTGATATTTCTTACATTGGTACCCCAGGTAATCTTAGGCTTTGTTACATACCGTCGGGAGGAACTACTGGATATAACTCACCATCATTACGACCAGAAATACGACTTTCCCGAAGCGGATCCTGTGTTTTGCCCACCACGCAGGACAATGGATTGGATCCCAGCCGGCGAACCAAAACAACGACGCTGTAAAAGGGGCAGTCGAAGCGGTCTTCTGGTCAGGCTCCGGAGATGGGCACATCGCGCACCGCTCCCGAGAATACTACTCGCCAATGTCCAGTCTCTTGAGAAAAAGGTTGATGAAATCCGAGCAAGGGTAGCATTCCAGAGAGACACAAGAGACTAACGTTATTTGCTTCACGGAAACATGGCTCACCCGAGACACGCTATCGGAGTCGGTACAGTCAGCTGGTTTCTTGATGCATCGCGCCGACAGAAACAAGCATCTTTCTGGTAAGAAGATGGGCGGAGGGGTATGCCTTATGGTTAACAAGACATGGTGTGATCATAACAACATACAGGAACTCAAGTCCTTCTGTTCACCTGACTTAGAATTCCTCACAATCAAATGTCGACCGCATTATCTACCAAGAGAATTCTCTTCGATTATAATCACAGCCACATATATTCCCCCCCAAGCAGACACATCGACAGCCCTGAACGAACTTTATTTGACTCTATGTAAACTGGAAACCACATATCCTGAGGCTGCATTCATTGTAGCTGGGGATTTTAACAAGGCTAATCTGAAAACACGACTCCATAAATTCTATCAGCAATTGGATACCACGGAATTGGGGAGAAAAAGGGGTACCAGGGCTGGATTGTGCTACCAGGGCTGGTAAAACCCTGGATCATTGTTATTCTTTTTTATTTGTTATTTTACCCATTTTTCTCCCCAATTTCGTGGTATCCAATTGTTTTTAGTAGCTACTATCTTGTCTCATCTCTATAACTCCCGTACGGGCTCGGGAGAGACGAAGGTTGAAAGTCATGCGTCCTACGATACACAACCCAACCAAGCCGCACTGCTTCTTAACACAGCGTGTATCCAACCCGGAAGCCGCACCAATGTGTTGGAGGAAACACCGTGCACCTGGCAACCTTGGTTAGCACGCACTGCGCCCGGCCCGCCACAGGAGTCGCTGGTGCCTGATGAGACAAGGATATCCCTACCGGCCAAGCCCTCCCTAACCCAGACAATGCTAGGCCAAATGTGCATCGCCCTACGGACCTCCCGGTCGTGGCCGGTTACGACAGAGCCTGGGTGCTAACCCAGAGTCTCTGGTGGAACAGCTGGCGCTGCAGTACAGCGCCATTAACCACTGCGCCACCCGGGAGGCAGATCATTGTTATTCCAACTTCCACGACGCATATAAGGCCCTCCCTCGCCCTCCTTTTGGAAAAGCTGACCACGACTCAATGTTGTTGCTCCCAGCCTATAGACAGAGACTAAAACAGGAAGCTCCCGCGGTCAGGTCTGTTCAACGCTGGTCCGACCAATCTAATTCCACGCTTCAAGATTGCTTCGATCACGTGGATTGGAATATGTTCCGATATGTGTCAAACAACATTGACGAATACGCTGATTCGGTGAGCGAATTTATTAGCAGGTGCATCAGTGATGTCGTACCCACAGCAACGATTAAAACATTCCCAAACCAGAAACCACGGATTGATGGCAGCATTCGCGAGAAACTGAAAGCGCAAACCACTGCTTTTAACCAGGGCAAGATGAACGGAAACATGACCGAATTCAAACAGTGTAGCTATTCCCTCCGCAAGGCAATCAAACAAGCTAAGCGTCAGTATAGAGACAAAGTAGAGTCGCAATTCAACGGCTCAGACACAAGAGGCATGTGGCAGGGTCTACAGTCAATCACGGATTAAAAAAAGAAAACCAGCCCCGTCGCGGACCAGGATGTCTTGCACCCAGACAGACTAAACAACTTCTTTGCTCGCTTAGAGGACAATACAGTGCCACTAACACGGCCCGCTACCAAAACCTGTGGACTCTCCTTCACTGCAGCCGACGTCAATAAAACATTTAAACTTGTTAACCCTCGCAAGGCTGCAGGCGCAGACGGCATCCCCAGCCACGTCCTCAGAGCATGCGCAGACCAGCTGGCTGGTGTGTTTACGGACATATTCAATCAACCCTTATCCCAGTCTGCTTTTCCCACAAGCTTCAAGAGGGCCACCATTGTTGCTGTTCCCAAGAAAGATAAGGTAACTGAGCTAAATGACTACTGCCCTGTAGCACTCACTTTCGTCATCATGAAGTGCTTTGAGAGACTAGTCAAGGACCATATCACCTCCACCCTACCTGACACCCTAGACACACAAATAGGTCCATGGACGACGCAATCGCACCACACTGCACACTGCCCTAACCCATCTGGACAAGAGGAATACCTATGTGAGAATGCTGTTCATTGGCCATGCACGCATCCAACTCAATCATCAAGTTTGCAGACGACACTACTGTGGTAGGCTTGATTACCAACAACGACGAGATGGCCTACAGAGAGGAGGTGAGGGCCCTTGGAGTGCCTCACACTCAACGTCAACAAAACAAAGGAGATGATCGTGGACTTCAGGAAACAGCAGAGGGAGCACCCCCCTATTCACATCGATGGGACACTAGTGGAGAGGGTAGTAAGTTTTAAGTTCCTCTGCGTACACATCACGGACAAACTGAATTGGTCCACACACGCAGCAGCGCCTGTTCAACCTCAGGAGGCTGAAGAAATTCGGCGTCACCAACATAACTCACAAACCTTCACAGATGCACATTCGAGAGCATCCTGTCGGGCTTCATCACCGCCTGGTACGGCAACTGCTCCGCCCACAACCGTAAGGCTCTCCAGAGGGTAGTGAGGTCTGCACAACGCATCACCGTGGGCAAACTACCTGCCCTCCAGGACACCTACACCACCCGATGTCACAGGAAGGCCTTAAAGATCATCAAGGATAACAACCACCCGAGCCACTGCCTGTTCACCCCTTTATCATCCAGAAGGTGAGGTCAGTACAGGGGCATCAAAGCAGGGACCGAGAGACTGAAAAACAGCTTCTATCTCAAGGCCATCAGACTGTTAAACAGCCACCACTAACATTAAGTGGCTGCTGCCAACACACTGACTCAACTCCAGCCACTTTAATAATGGAAATTTATGGAAATGTATGGAAAAAATGTATCACAAGCCACTTTAAACAATGCCACTTAATATAATGTTTAAACACCCTACATTACTCATTTCATATGTATATGTACAGTGGGGAGAACGAGTATTTGACACACTGACAATTTTGCAGGTTTTCCTTCTTACAAAGCATGTAGAGTCTGTAATGTAGAGTCTGTAATTTTTTATCATAGGTACACTTCAACTGTGAGAGACTGTTCATTGGCCAAACAAAAATCCAGGAAATCACATTGTATGATTTTTAAGTAAATAATTAGCATTTTATTGCATGACATAAGTATTTGATACATCAGAAAAGCAGACTTATTATTTGGTACAGAAATCTTTGTTTACAATTACAGAGATCATACGTTTCCTGTAGTTCTTGACCAGGTTTTCACACACTGCAGCAGGGATTTTGGCCCACTCCTCCATACAAACCTTCTCCAGATCCTTCAGGTTCCGGGGCTGTCGCTGGGCAATACGGACTTTCAGCTCCCTCCAAAGAATGTTCTATTGGGGTCAGGTCTGGAGACTGGCTAGGCCACTCCAGGACCTTGAGATGCTTCTTACGGAGCCACTCCTTAGTTGCCCTGGCTGTGTGTTTCGGGTCGTTGTCATGCTGGAAGACCCAGCCACAACCCATCTTCAATGCTCTTACTGAGGGAAGGAGGTTGTTGGCCAAGATCTCGCGATACATGACCCCATCCATCCTCCCCTCAATACGGTGCGGTCGTCTTGTCCACTTTGCAGAAAGGCATCCCCAAAGAATGATGTTTCCACCTCCATGCTTCACGGTTGGGATTGTGTTCTTGGGGTTGTACTCATCCTTCTTCTTCCTCCAAACACGGCGAGTGGAGTTTAGACCAAAAAGCTCTATTTTTGTCTCATCAGACCACATGACTTTCTCCCATTCCTCCTCTGGATCATCCAGATGGTCATTGGCAAACTTCTTACGGGTCTGGACATGCGCTGGCTTGAGCAGGGGGACCTTGCGTGTGCTGCAGGATTTTAATCCATGACGGCATAGTGTGTTACTAATGGTTTTCTTTGAGACTGTGGTCCCAGCTCTCTTCAGGTCATTGACCAGGTCCTGCTGTGTAGTTCTGGGCTGATCCCTCACGTTCCTCATGATCATTGATGCCCCACGGGGTGAGATCTTGCATGGAGCCCCAGACTGAGAGTGATTGACCATCATCTTGAAGTTCTTCCATTTTCTAATAATTGCGCCAACAGTTGTTGCCTTCTCACCAAGCTGCTTGCCTATTGTCCTGTAGCCCATCCCAGCCTTGTGCAGGTCTACAATTTAACCCTGATGTCCTGACACAGCTCTCCGGTCTTGGCCATTGTGGATAGGAGTCTGTTTGATTGAGTGTGTGGACAGGTGTCTTTTATACAGGTAACGAGTTCAAACAGGTGCAGTTAATACAGGTAATGAGTGGAGAACAGGAGGGCTTCTTAAAGAAAAACTAACAGGTCTGTGAGAGACGGAATTCTTACTGGTTGGTGGTGATCAAATACTTATGTCATACAATAAATTGCAAATTAATTACTTAAAAATCATGCAATGTGCTTTCCTGGATTTTTGTTTTAGATTCCGTCTCTCACAGTTGAAGTGTACCTATGATAAAAAATGACAGACCTCTACATGCTTTGTAAGAAGGAAAACCTGCAAAATTGGCAGTGTATCAAATACTTGTTCTCCCCACTGTACTAAATAATATACTGTACATGTGAAATTAGTTTACAATGGACCATTTTCATACACCTGTTTCAGAACAGGGGCATGGGGGAGAAATATATTTGCTATTTATGCACTTAAATAGCATATGGAGGATGCTTTTCCTGTGGTTCATTTTCATTCCAGCCAGATGGGTTACACCTGTTGTAAAGCGAAGCAATCTGCTTAATAGGAGAGTTAATACATTGTAGGCCCAGTTTATAGACAGCTGATGGTATCCTCCTCTTTTAACAGAGTACATCAAAACTCTGCTTTCTCACGCAATTGCGTAGCCTATACAAATGTTGCACAACATGGGCTCTCATGAAGTGTTTGATTAGATTTTCGATCACATTTGCATTGATATCAGAGTGATTAGAGGGACAATAGTGTGCAGAGTACCAGGCAATTAGCAAGTCTGGTAGGCTACTAATGACCTTCAGCAGCATCCGAGCTTGGAGAAGCCTAATTACCGTGACTAAATGGTCACGTGGAATTTGACTGCCATCATGACTCGTGACCGCCTGCGTGGCGATAATACAGTATAGGTAACATCCATAGGTGCAACTGCAACAGCAGAAAGTCGGACACTAATGCGGTCTTCCAACATCAAAGGTCAGATCAATAGGGCAGTGTTGCCATTGTTAATATAAGTTTTTCTTTCTCTCGGTCTCCAACCAACATATTACACACTCACAAGCTGAAATTTGTGAACATTGTACAATCACATATATAGAGAGAGACTATCACATTAATTTGTATATATCCACTGTTGAGACAAAATTGGTTCCTGTTTCAGTCATGTCTCGATCACGTTCGTGTGGGTCAAACAAACAAAAAACACTTAATGGTTGGTTGACAATAGAGCCTCCCAAAATGGAGGCCTTGGCTGCAGGATGAAATTGGTGAAGAGCAACTGCAGTCATAACTTCTCACCAACTGCACAATGCAGCCAACGCTTGGCTAGTGAGAGGCTCTATTTGACAACCAGTCATTAGGGTGTTCTTGGTTGACCCACGCGAACGTGACCAAAGACGTGACTGAAAAAGGAACCAACTTTGCCACGAATCAAAAGCTAGAGTCACAACAAGGGATACAAATGAAAGTGATATTTGAGACCTCTAAACCAGTGTTACTTATTATTTTGTACTTTGGGTTGAGACAATCATTCAGAGGGCCGCACAGAGATTTAATTTGTTGTACCTTTTCTTCCAATATTATCAATTGAGAGCAAATTCAGAGCAATACAGTACATCACTAATATATACATACACACATCAAATAGGCTACATCACATGTACAGTGGGGCAAAAAAGTATTTACTCAGCCACCAATTGTGCAAGTTCTCCCACTTAAAAAGTTGAGAGAGGCCTGAAATGTTCATCATAGGTACACTTCAACTATGACAGACAAAATGAGAAAAAAAATCCAGAAAATCACATTGTAGGATTTTTAATGAATTTATTTGCAAATTATGGTGGAAAATAAGTATTTGGTCACCTACAAACAAGCAAGTTTTCTAGCTCTCACAGAGACCTGTAACTTCTTTAAGAGGCTCCTCTGTCCTCCACTCGTTACCTGTATTAATGGCACCTGTTTGAACTTGTTATCAGTATAAAAGACACCTGTCCACAACCTCAAACAGTCATACTCCAAACTCCACTATGGCCAAGACCAAAGAGCTGTCAAAGGACACCATAAACAAAATTGTAGACCTGCACCAGGCTGGGAAGACTGAATCTGCAATAGGTAAGCAACTTGGTTTGAAGAAATCAACGGTGGGAGCAATTATTAGGAAATGGAAGACATACAAGACCACTGATAATCTCCCTCGATCTGGGGCTCCACGCAAGATCTCACCCCGTGGGGTCAAAATTATCACAAGAATGGTGAGCAAAAATCCCAGAACCACACAGGGGGACCTAGTGAATGACCTGCAGAGAGCTGGGACCAAAGTAACAAAGCCTACCATCAGTAACACACTACGCCGCCAGAGACTCAAATCCTGCAGTGCCAGACGTGTCCCCCTGCTTAAGCCAGTACATGTCCAGGCCCGTCTGAAGTTTGCTAGAGAGCATTTGGATGATCCAGAAGAAGATTGGGAGAATGTCATATGGTCAGATGAAACTAAAATATAACCTTTTGGTAAAAACTCAACTTGTCGTGTTTGGAGGACAAAGAATGCTGAGTTGCATCCAAAGAACACCATACCTACTGTGAAGCATAGGGGTGGAAACATCATGCTTTGGGGCTGTTTTTCTGCAAAGGGACCAGGACGACTGATCCGTGTAAAGGAAAGAATGAATGGGGTCATGTATCGTGAGATTTTGAGTGAAAACCTCCTTCCATCAGCAAGGGCATTGAAGATGAAACATGGCTGGGTCTTTCAGCATGACAATGATCGCAAACACACCGCCCGGGCAACGAAGGAGTGGCTTCGTAAGAAGCATTTCAAGGTCCTGGAGTGGCCTAGCCAGTCTCCAGATTTAAACCCCATAGAACATCTTTGTTTAAAGTCTGTGTTGCCCAGCAACAGCCCCAAAACATCACTGCTCTAGAGGAGATCTGCATGGAGGAATGGGCCAAAACCAGCAACAGTGTGAAAACCTTGTGAAGACTTACAGAAAACGTTTGACCTCTGTCATTGCGTCTGAGAGTTGCAGTACCTTCATTTGCTTTAAAATAGCTTCCTTGTTGGGGAAATCAGCAAACAATTTTTCGGCTGAGGCCAAAAAAAAACCATTCTTTGACAATCTCCGCATTTGTGAAGGCCGTCTCGTTCACCCAGGACAACGGAATTGATCCCAGCCGGCGACCCAAAAAAAACGACTTCGTAAAAGGGGGAAACGAAGCGGTCTTCTGGTCAGACTCCGGAGACGGGCACATCGTGCACCACTCCCTAGCATTCTTCTCGCCAATGTCCAGTCTCTTGACAACAAGGTTGATGAAATCCGAGCAAGGGTAGCATTCCAGAGTGACATCAGAGACTGTAACGTTCTTTGAATCACAGAAACATGGCTCACTGGAGAGACGCTATCGGAGTCAGTGCATTTCTCCACGCATCGCGCCAACAGAAACAAACATCTTTCTGGTAAGAAGAGGGGCGGGGGCGTATGCTTCATGGTTAACGAGACGTGGTGTGGCCACAACAACATACAGGAACTCAAGTCCTTCTGTTCACCTGATTTAGAATTCCTCACAATCAAATATCGACCGCATTATCTACCAAGGGAATTCTCTTCGATTATAATCCCAGCCGTATATATTCCCCCCCAAGCAGACACATCGATGGCTCTGAACGAACTTTATTTGACTCTTTGCAAACTGGAATTCATATATCCGGAGGCTGCATTCATTGTAGCTGGGGATTTTAACAAGGCTAATCTGAAAAGAAGACTCCCTAAATTGTATCAGCATATCGATTGCGCAACCAGGGCTGGAAAAACCTTGGATCATTGCTATTCTAACTTCTGCGACGCATATAAGGCCCTGCCCCTCTCTCCTTTCAGAAAAGCTGACCACGACTCCATTTTGTTGATCCCTGCCTACAGACAGAAACTAAAACAAGAAGCTCCCGCGCTGAGGTCTGTTCAACGCTGGTCCGACCAATCTGATTCCACACTCCAAGACTGCTTCCATCACGTGGACTGGGATATGTTTCGTATTGCATCAAACAACAACATTGACGAAAACGCTGATTCGGTGAGCGAGTTCATTAGAACGTGCGTTGAAGATGTCGTTCCCATAGCAACGATTACAACATTCCCAAACCAGAAACCGTGGATTGATGGCAGCATTCGCGTGAAACTGAAAGCGCGAACCACTGCTTTTAATCATGGCAAGGTGACCGGAAACATGACCGAATACAAACAGTGTAGCTATTCCCTCCGCAAGGCAATCAAACAAGCTAAGCTTCAGTATAGAAACAAAGTAGAATCTCAATTCAATGGCTCAGACACAAGAAGTAGGTGGCAGGGTCTACAGTCAATCACGGATTACAAAAAGAAAACCAGCCCCGTCACGGACCAGGATGTCTTGCTCCCAGGCAGACTAAATAACTTTTTTGCCCGCTTTGAGGACAATACAGTGCCACTGACACGGCCCGCAACCAAAACATGCGGACTCTCCTTCACTACAGCCAATGTTAGGAAAACATTTAAACGTGTTAACCCTCGCAAGGCTGCAGGCCCAGACGGAATCCCCAGCCGCGCCCTCAGAGCATGCGCAGACCAGCTGGCTGGTGTGTTTACGGACATATTCAATCAATCCCTATCCCAGTCTGTTGTTCCCACATGCTTCAAGAGGGCCACCATTGTTCCTGTTCCCAAGAAAGCTAAGGTAACTGAGCTAAACGACTACCGCCCCGTAGCACTCACTTCCGTCATCATGAAGTGCTTTGAGAGACTAGTCAAGGACCATATCACCTCCACCCTACCTAACACCCTAGACCCACTCCAATTTGCTTACCGCCCAAATAGGTCCACAGACGACGCAATCTCAACCACACTGCACACTTCCCTAACCCATCTGGACAAGAGGAATACCTTTGTGAGAATGCTGTTCATCGACTACAGCTCGGCATTTAACACCATAGTGCCCTCCAAGCTCGTCATCAAGCTCGAGACCCTGGGTCTCGACCCCGCCCTGTGCAACTGGGTACTGGACTTCCTGACGGGCCGCCCCCAGGTGGTGAGGGTAGGCAACAACATCTCCACCCCGCTGATCCTCAACACTGGGGCCCCACAAGGGTGCGTTCTGAGCCCTCTCCTGTACTCCCTATTCACACATGACTGCGTGGCCATGCACGCCTCCAACTCAATCATCAAGTTTGCGGACGACACAACAGTGGTAGGCTTGATTACCAACAACGACGAGACGGCCTACAGGGAGGAGGTGAGGGCCCTCGGAGTGTGGTGTCAGGAAAAACAGTAGTGGAGAGGGTAGTAAGTTTTAAGTTCCTCGGCATACACATCACAGACAAACTGAATTGGTCCACCCACACAGACAGCATCGTGAAGAAGGCGCAGCAGCGCCTCTTCAACCTCAGGAGGCTGAAGAAATTTGGCTTGTCACCAAAAGCACTCACAAACTTCTACAGATGCACAATCGAGAGCATCCTGTCGGGCTGTATCACCGCCTGGTACGGCAACTGCTCCGCCCACAACCGTAAGGCTCTCCAGAGGGTAGTGAGGTCTGCACAACGCATCACCGGGGGCAAACTACCTGCCCTCCAGGACACCTACACCACCCGATGTCACAGGAAGGCCATAAAGATCATCAAGGACAACAACCACCCGATCCACTGCCTGTTCACTCCGCTATCATCCAGAAGGTGAGGTCAGTACAGGTGCATCAAAGCTGGGACCGAGAGACTGAAAAACAGCTTCTATCTCAAGGCCATCAGACTGTTAAACAGCCACCACTAACATTGAGTGGCTGCTGCCAACACACTGACTCAACTCCAGCCACTTTAATAATGGGAATTGATGTAAAATATATCACTAGCCACTTTTAACAATGCTACCTAATATAATGTTTACATACCCTACATTATTCATCTCATATGTATACGTATATACTGTACTCTATATCATCTACTGCATCTTTATGTAATACATGTATCAATAGCCACTTTAACTATGCCACTTTGTTTACATAATCATCTCATATGTATATACTGTACTCAATACTATCTACCGTATCTTGCCTATGCCGCTCTGTACCATCACTCATTCATTTATCTATATGTACATATTCTTTATCCCCTTACACTTGTGTCTATAAGGTAGTAGTTTTGGAATTGTTAGCTAGATTACTTGTTGGTTATTACTGCATTGTCGGAACTAGAAGCACAAGCATTTCACTACACTCGCATTAACATCTGCTAACCATGTGTATGTGACAAATAAAATTTGATTTGATTAGATTTGAGTATCCAAGCAATCCCAAATTTAAACATAAAAAAAATGTCATCTAGGCAAGTGAGTTAAGAAAAAAATCTTATTTACAATGACAGCCTACACTGGCCAAACCGAGACAATGCTGGACCAATTGTGCACCGCCCTGTGGGACTACAAATCACGACTGGTTGTGATACAACCTGGATTCGAACCAGGGTGTCTGTAGTGACGCCTCTAGCACTGAGACACAATGCCTTAGACCGCTGTGCCACTCGGGAGCCCATCTGGCCCCGTGGCCTTGTGAATGTTAATCTGTTTAAAGGTCTGACTCACACAGGCTACGGAGAGCGAGATCACAGTCCTCCAGAGCAGCTGGTGCTCTCATGCATGGTTCAGTGTTGCTTGCCTCGAAGCGAGGATAGAAGGCATTTAGCTCGTGTGGTAGGCTTGCGTCTCTGGGCAGCTCACGGCTCAGTTTCCCTGTATAATCTGTAATAGTTTGCAAGCCCTGCCACATCCAATGAGCTTCAGAGCCAGCGTAGTAGGAGTCGATCTTAGTCCTGTATTGACGATTTGCCTGTGTGATGGCTCGTCGGAGGTCATGTCAGGATTTCTTATAAGTGTCCGGATTAGAGTCCCACTCCTTGAAATCGGCCACTCTAGCCTTTAGCTCAGTGTGGATATTGCCCGTAATCCATGGCTTCTGGTTGGGATATGTGCGCATGGTCACTCTGGGGACGACATCTTCGATGCACTTATTAATGAAGCCGTTGACTGATGTGGAAAACTCCTCAATGTCATCCTAGGTTCACAAACTGATAACAGGTATTGTGTAAGGAGGGTCTGTCAGGGTACTGCTACTGGGAGGCAGAGTGGGGGGGATTCAGTTAATATTGGCATGGCCTATAAAGGGATGGAAAGGTAGGGAGGCTGGTTTGGATGCTGGCATTGGCTACAATGCCTTGTCCTGGAAGGTGCACTGCATCTTGAACACAGTCACTGTCTGGCATAATAACAAGAGCACTGTAATTCCTGATAAATTCCCATCAAAGAAAGTAGGGGTGTATCTGACTGGCGGGAAGGCACTCTGTCCTTTTATAATATAGACTCCTCTGACACACTGAGTCTTCTCTTTGCGTTCCTTGTGTATATCTGCACATCCCTGTGGTTATTCTCTGTTGTTTGTTCAGGTTTTAATGGGGAAACTTTGCTCATTGGTTTATTTTAGCTTTTTCTTTGTGATTGGGTTGGTGTCGAGTTGAGGCTGTGTACTTAAACTGTTATTAAAGGTAACACAAAAACAGGCCAAATGATAACACCACAACTCTGCCCCTCTATCTCCACCCCCATCCTCTCTCTGTCTCTCTCTCTCTCTCTGTCTGTCTTTCTCTCCCTCCCGCCATCTCTCTCCCTCATTCCGTCCATCTCGCTTTAATTACTAGTCTTGTTGTTTCTGCTCCAGGCTTCCTGAGATCTGGGATCCGTCTGTTAATCTCCACCAGCCTTATTACAGTCAGAGCTGCTTTAATATTTAATGGGATGAATTGAGGCCCATGGAATTAGATACAAGTATTTCAGACTGTTTGTGTGGCCAGGATTGGACCAGTTCATACTGTAGCATCTGCACATACATCAGATACACATACACTTGCATGCACACACAGAGACACACACTCAAGAAAGAATGCAAATGAACACACACACCCTGCTTTGGCTGAGCTGTGAATATTCACCTAGCCACAGAAAGTGTGTAATGAACTCTACCCCAGACATCCTCTCGGCACAGGAAGTTGGAAGTTTTGGGCTCTGAGATATTACATTTAATAATGTGTGGGACATTTTGCATCACTGACTCCAATCTGCGAACTCAAATGTGAGAATGAATTAATTATTCCACTTTGCAAATGAATCCATTAAAAGTTAATGCACTTGTTGCCTACAACAGATACAACACAATGTAATTGCATTGTTATTTTATTGAGCTGCATTTCTCATGACATTTTTAATTACAGAATGGAGTAGACTAAGATGAGATAGAACAGCTGGTACACAGCGACAGTACCAGCTTTACATAGTCAACTACTGGGTCCATACACGCACGCACACACAAGCATGCACAATTACACACACACACACACACCTTGTGTGTGCATGCACACATGCACACACACACACACACAGGGGGGAGGTCTCAGTGTTTGAGACTAATTGTATTGATGGATTGCTCCAAAGGGGATGGCTCCTTTTCTCCATGCCGCTACCAAATATACCATCTGACACACACACACACCTTGACTCACACACAGATAGACAGTGTAGTCCTGACTGACGTCAGCTGTAATGCCGCTGTCACTGGTGAACAACGTGCTGCACCACGGATGACACTTTATGTCAATGGCAACAGAGGCTTAGAAATGCCAATTCGTGTTTCTGTCAATGGGGTTGTGAGATGTAACAAGGGGCCTACAGCACAGTACTGTGTCAGTAGTAATACTACTACTTCTACGGGTTGTTTTTGTTGTCTGTGTTTTTGGACTGTTGCCACAATTTTCTCAGCCCAAACTCCAGTGCATGGCGTGGCATTTCATTTCCACACCATTTCCAACCGTTCACTATTGGTAACATAATACCTGCTACCACCTACTGTAGCAGGGCATTGGGGATGGGGTTGAGGATGGGATTATTAAACCTCGAGCTATGGTTTTGGTTTCACTTTTGCACAATTTGACTGAAACACGCCATAATTAAAACAGCAACACACTCCATAATCTACAGACAGCACCACAGACAGCACCACACTCCATAACTAAAAAAGGCAAGACACTGTCGCCTGCAGGTATGGCAAATGTCTACATTTGCTTTGGCGGTTGCATTGCATTTTATATGTAAAGCACCCAGACTTAGAGCATGTAGTTGGGTTCAACCGCAGAAGTGGGATTATGGCTTTGACGCCACCTGTGGTTTCTCCTCCAACACGGGCCTATCAGGAATAGATATACACTACCGGTCAAAAGTTTTAGAACACCTACTCATTTAAGGGTTTTTCTTTATATTTGCTATTTTCTACATTGTAGATTGATAGTGAAGACATCCAAACCATGAAGTAACACATGATGGAATGATGTAGTAACCAAAAAAGTGTTAAACGAATCAAAATGTATTGTATATTTGAGAATCTTCAAATAGCCACCTTTTGCCTTGATGACAGCTTTGCAAACTCTTGGCATTCTGTCAACCAGCATTCTGTCAATTAAAACAGGTGTGCCTTCTTAAAATGTTATTTGTGGAATTTCTTTCCTTCTTAATGCGTTTGAAACAATCAGTTGTGTTGTGACAAGGAAGGGGGTGGTATACAGAAGATAGCCCTATTTGGTAAAAGACCAAGTCCATATTATGGCAAGAACAGCTCAAATAAGCAAAGACAAATGACAGTCCATCATTACTTTAAGACAAAGACAGTCGCAGAAACCATCAAGCGCTATGATGAAACTGGCTCTCATGAGGACCGCCACAGGAATAGTAGACCCAGAGTTACCTCTGCTGCAGAGGATAAGTTCATTAGAGTTACCAGCCTCAGAAATTACAGCCCAAATAAATTCTTCACGGAGTTCAAGTAACAGACACATCTCAACATCAACTATTCAGAGAAGACTGTGTGAATCAGGCCTTCGTGGTCGAATTGCTGCAAAGAAACCACTACTAAAGGATACCAATAATAAGAAGAGACTTGCTTGGGCCAAGAAACACAAGCAATGGACATTAGACCGGTGGGAATTTGTCCATTGGTCTGGAGTCCAAATTGGAGATTTTTGGTTCCAACCGCCATGTCTTTGTGAGACGCAGTTTGGTTGAACGGATGGCCTCCGCATGTGTATTTCCCACCATAAACAATGGAGGAGGTGTTATAGTGTCGGGTGCTTTGCTGGTGACACTGTCTGTGATTTATTTAGAATTCAAGGCACACTTAACCAGCATGGCTACCACAGCGATACGCCATCCCATCTGGTTTGGTTATTGGGACTATCATTTGCTTTTCAACAGGACAATGACCCAACACACCTCCAGGCTCTGTACGGGCTATTTTACCAAGAAGGAGAGTGATGGAATGCTTCATCAGATGACCTGGCCTCTACCAAATTGAGATGGTTTGGGATGAGTTGGACCACAGAGTGAAGGAAAAGCAGCCAACAAGTGCTCATTATGTGTGGGAACTCCTTCAAGACTGTTGGAAAGCATTCCAGGTGAAGCTGGTTGAGAGAATGCCTAGAGTGTTTAAAGCTGTCATCAAGGCAAAGGATGGCTATTTGAATAATCTCAAATATAAAATATATTTTGATTTGTTTAACACTTTTTTGGTTACACAATCATTCCATATGTGTTATTTCATAGTTTTAATGTATCCACTGTTATTCTACAATGTAGAAAATAGTAATGATAAAGAAAAACCCTTGAATGAGTAGGTGTTCTAAAACTTTTGACCGTTAGTGTAAGACAAACGTTAACCAGACAGGAAGACGAGTTTATTTATATCCACAGATGTCACTGAGCTTAATGTTGCTTTCATATCTGACTTGTTCCTTTGTATCATAACCAAACAGCTACCGTCTTCTTCTGCTCTCATCTACAGATTACACACATACGCACGTATCCATTTCCTCACACAAATACACACACACACTTCAGCTTCCCAGCAGAAACAGTTCGGAACAGTTCGTGCATATACTATGATGATATTTTGTGACGTTTTTGATTGTTTGGTCTTCAAGAAGGTTTTTTTGGGCTGTTCATGCACACACATTTTTTGTTGTTGTTGAGGCAAGCTGAAGTCACCCCTAGTCAGTAATTGGTCAACAGTAGGTCAACAAAGTTGTTGTTGTCATTCAACGAGCGATGTGAAGGTCTTCTAAGGGAGCATGCGAGCACACTCGTTCGGTTCGCCTAGCCGAGTTCAGCTAGGCATCAGACAAACTGTTCAGCTAGGCACCAGCCAAACTGTTCAGCTAGGCACCAGCCAAACTGAAGCATGCTGACGCCTTTAGCTGTGACCATCTGTCCCAACCTATTTCACCGTCTCAGAAGAGCTATGACACTTCTCCTTTCTCTGGGTCACAATGACCCCGGCTGGGCTGGAGGATAGATGGACTCGAACACACCGAACGCACACCCTATCTGTTTCAAGCGGATAGTGTTCTGTTAAATGGGTGTTTTGTCTCGGAAGATGACATTGTTTTCTTCAATTTGTGTTTTGGGGGATATTAAGTATTGAAAAGTTGTCAGGGAAAGTAGTGGGGGAGAGAGGGAAGGAGGGAAGGAAGAAGGGAAGGACTGAAGGAGGGATGTGGGAATCTGGTGAAGGTATGGAAGAGTAAGGGTGGCACCGGATGATGACATGGTAGATGGCTGACCGGAGATTATCTCAGCGTGAGGAAACACCATGCGGCCACTTAGAAGAGGGGACATAGACATGTATGGACAAAGACAACCAATCAGAGAGCCCCAAACTCACTCCAGAGGGCCACACCCTCTGTTCTATATTTGTCTGGGTCCCTACTCTTTAGAGATGATATCTCTAGGAACCTGCCTTTAGCTGTTGTATATACTCATGATTCAACAGGAGCCTACAGCTCAGCCCAGGGAAGTAAGAAGCCCACAACACCAGCTCCATCTAATTTACACTGCAGGATGTGATATACGAATGGTGTTCACAGAATACTGAACCAGAGAGCCGAGGGCTGACTGACTGCAAGGAAACCTGAAGTCACACAGAACTGACGTTAGTAAGGGGAAAATAGATTGTGGTTCTGGTCCATTATACACAATAGCTTACCACTTAAAATGAAGAAATGTATTGGACGTGCATTCTAAGTAGTATCCTAATATGGATATTGTGAGAAACAATTGACTCACTGACCGGTAGACACACTCACAACCTTCCCAACTGTCACTTACAGTTGGAGTCGGAAGCTTACACAAATCTTGACATTTAATCCTAATAAAAATTCCCTGTCTTAGGTCAGTTAGGATCACCACTTAATTTTAAGAATGAGAAATGTCAGAATAATAGTAGAGATAATTATTTATTTCAGCTTTTATTTCTTTCATCACATTCCCAGTGGGTCAGAAGTTTACATACACTCAATTGGTATTTGGTAGCATTACCTTTAAATTGTTAAACTTGGGTCAAACGGTTCGGGGAGCCTTCCACAAGCTCCCCACAATAAGTTGGGTGAATTCTGGCCCATTCCTCCTGACAGAGCTGGTGTAACTGAGTCAAGTTTGTAGGCCTCCTTGCTTGCACATGCTTTTTCAGTTCAGCACAAACATTTAATGGATTGAGGTCAGGGCTTTGTGGTGGCCACTCCAATACCTTTACTTTGTTGTCCTTAAGCCATTTTGCCACAACATTGGAAGTATGCTTGGGGTCATTTTCCATTTGGAAGACCCTTTTGTGACCGAGCTTTAACTTCCTGAATGATGTCTTGAGTTGTTGCTTCAATATATCCACATAATTTTCCTCCCTCATGATGCCATCTATTTTGTGAAGTGCACCAGTCCCTCCTGCAGCAAAGCATACCCACAACATGATGCTGCCACCCCCGTGCTTCACGGTTGGGATTTGTTCTTCGGATTGATTTGCACTTTTCGCACCAAAGTAAGTTTATCTGTAGGAGACAGAACACATCTCCTTTCTGAGCAGTATAACGGCTGCGTGGTCCCATGGTGTTTATACTTGCATACTATTGTTTGTACTGGTGAACGTGGTACCTTCAGTCATTTGGAAATTGCTCCCAAGGATGAACCAGACATGTGGAGGTCTACAATGTTTTTTTTTAGGTCTGATTTCTTTTGATTTTCCAATTATGTCAAGCAAAGAGGCACTGAGTTTGAAGGTAGGCCTTGAAGTACATCCACAGGTACACCTCCACAGAAGCTTTTGAAGCCATTACGTAATTTTCCGAAATGTTCCAAGCTTTTTAAAGGCACAGTCAACTTAGGTTATGTAAACTGCTGACCCACTGGAATTGTGATACAGTGAATTATAAGTGAAATAATCTGTCTGTAAACAATTGTTACTTGTGTCATGCACAAAGTAGATGTCCTAACCGACTTGCCAAAACTATAGGTTTGTTAACAAGAAATTTGTGGAATAGTTGAAAAACGACTTCAACTGTAGTAACCAGCCATTAGTTTGAGTGACAACTTTGCCATAAACACAACTTCATTAGATTAGATTCTGTACTAAAGATAAAGCTGACGTTGATAACAACATCGTTAGGGGATCTGAGGTCTGAGGTTTCTCTGATCTGGGCTATTTCCTGTACTCTAATTAATACGCTTGTTTAATTACAGGAAGTTGATTATTAATGTATGATAATGTATTCTGATTGATAAGGGAAGCTCAATGTAAAGTCTCGCACTGATTGAAGCATTCAGACCATTTGGCTTTCTCAAACACCTCATTCTTCAGAGACATCCGTCTTTGTGTTTCTTGATCTCCCCAACGTCTCCTCTACTCTTTCTACCTCACTCCCTTCTTGCTCTGTTTCTCTCTAACATCTCTCTCTCTCTCT
Organism: Oncorhynchus tshawytscha; assembly: GCF_018296145.1. NCBI lineage: Eukaryota > Metazoa > Chordata > Actinopteri > Salmoniformes > Salmonidae > Oncorhynchus > Oncorhynchus tshawytscha. The sequence goes on along the minus strand of NC_056453.1, from coordinate 16,105,675 downwards.
CTTTCTCTGTGTGTCTGTCTATCTCACCGTCTGTCTCTCCCCCCTTTCTTTCTCTCCTCTCACTCTATTTACTCTTTGGCAGTCTACCCTCTGTGCTTCCTCCCTTTCCCGTCTCAATTTGCTCTCCTGTCCTCTCTTCGTCTAGCCTCATCTCTCTGAGTGCCTATGGTCGTGTCTACACTTACGTCCGACTTCTGCTATCAGAGTGTGAAGATTGCATTGAAAAGACGGGTCGCTTTGTTGTCTGATTCTATTCAGATCTGGCTGACCACTTCTGGATGCCATCAGGCTGCCGAAAGTGCATATAGTGGGCAATGTTATCAGCACTCCTCCCACAAGTTTCCAGAAAACGTGTGTTTTGGGACCAAGAGGCACCGTTTCATTACATTCCTAGCGTGTGAGGACAGTGTTTGCTGGACTCATAAGTGCTAGCCAGCTAGCTAATATTTATTAGATATGATAGATTTATGCTAACCCATTTGCAATCCCTTTGGCATTGGTTGCTATCTTGCTGGCTAGGTAAAGAGGTAAGTTAGCTAGTTAGCTACAATAGTTAGCTACTGCCATCAGATGTTGTTGTGTTATTATCATATTTAGCCTATTCCACAGTTTGTAGAATTTCATACTGGCATTGGAATATAGTGCATGACAAGGGAATCCGGACACACTGTGGACACTGTAGACTCATTTAAATGTAGGTGTAGATGCATGACGCATTTGTAATTCAATGATCAGAACACTAAAGCTGCATGAACTGTCAAGTCTAGACACGTCCTATAACCCTCACCAGGGGCACAACTTTCAAAGGACATGTTCCCCCCAAATTCTGAAATTGCATTTTTGTCCCCCTCAGTTTCAGCAATGTTGTGCTTTAAGAACATGAGAACGCCTCTGAGCGGCTGGGTAGGATGTTTGGACTGTTTATCCGACTGGATTTAGGACCACGTGGACACCACAGAGGGGGCTGACAGGCTGTGTGAAGGCAAAGCTTCTGGAAGGCTGACTGGACCAGCACGGAAGAGTTGAGCATGGTTCAGTGTGTATGTTTTGCGCTCTTTCACCGAGTTGTAAAAGGTAGCAGAACAGAAACTGGCTACTCTTTAGTTGACTGATGTAGCTGTCAGAAAAAACAGAAAAAAAAACTGGAAGACCAGTTTACGGAGCTCAAGTGAATTTTGCAGTATATTCAGTGAAATATACAAAATTCCATCTTGAATTGGTTGGTAGACCTAAAGTAGCTACATGACAGCAGCTAAAGCTTAAAGCTACAGTCTGGCATGTGAGAATAATGATAATTTCAGTTATTGAACCATTTATTATATTCTTGGATAATATCATGTGTAAATGTACACCAAGTTAATCTTTGTCATGCCTCATTTTAGGAGGATCAGATGGTGACAGGGGTCTCAGCAGGGTCAGGCAACCAGGGAAGACCAGTCTGTGGCAGAGGTGAGTTGAGGTGAATTTTTGCAGATACAACATTTCCAAACTGTATCAAGGGTTGATAGAGGCTTTTCCTGATGACACAAAACATGCAAATCAAAAATGTGAGGAAGACCTGAGAGACGCTATTGATGATGAATGGATACAGATATGTTAATAAAATGCCCAGTCATGTTCATATAATCTCAGAAATAAATTACTGCAGTTTTAAGACCAGCCATAGAACAGATTATTTCCAGGGAAACTGAATATCATGACTCAGAAATTGTATTATTGTGCTGGAAGTGTAAAGCATAAAAGGGAACATATTTCCATATCTTGTGGTCTTTTGAAGGATGGCTGAATTCTGGCAAAGAATATGTTATTTTATCTCAGCAAGTCTACAGATTCTCCCTTCTCCCTGCTTTTGTTTGCTTTTAAATGTTGATACTGGAGACTGTTATCAAAATAAACTGTGTAACCTAGCATTTATAGTGGCTAATAAATGCATTGCAATTAATTGGAAAGTTGGTTATCCTCCCACAATGTATGGAATAAATGACAAGTTATGTACAGTATCTCGATATTTGTTTTAAGATTAAGGGTATACTGTGCAACTTTCATAAGGTCTGAATGCCTTTTATGGAATACTGTATGACGAAAGGAGTCTGTATTGAAAACATGCCCACGTTAGGGGAGATACCTATTTAGGCATTCCCTAGCTGCTGGGCTGCTCAGTCCTGGCCTTGGGGGTTTGCTGTACTGTTGTCACTCTGGCCTTGGCCTAACAAACCTGAAACCAATAACGAATGTTTCACTAAGATCCTAAAGCTGAGTGGGGTGTGTTGGGTTGGAGCGCTACAGGCCGTGGACCCCTAGGGGTGACCCAGCTAGATTGTGTGCAAGTAAAAAGAGCTCTACAGTACTATTAGGCCTATGATATGAATTATACGGAGGGTGTACTGTTTCTGTTTGTTGATGTGTAGGTGTATGTGTGTTTTCATTCATCTTTTGTTTTCCAAACCTTTCCTTTGAGACAGAAAAAAAAGATGGGAAGGAAGTTGTGTTTGGGAGAGAGTTGAGTTATTGACTAGACTGGTGGGGGTCAGGCGTGCAGGCGGCTCGAGTTGGCTGGGCAGTTTGGCAGAAATTTGATTTAGAAGGTCCATGGGTCATATTAGATTTGGTAGAAATGCAGGAAATGTGCTTTAGATCAGCGGTCCCCAACCTTTTTTTGCACCACAGACAGGTCTCATTTAGACAATATCTTTCTCTAATGAGAATATAATAAAAACATTGCAACTCACCATGTCGCTGAAACAATGGGAGCTCTGAGCTTGTTTCCCGGCAACAAGACGGTCCCATCTAGCTGTGATGGGATACAGTTCCTTATGTCCAGTCTACTCCGTAATTTTGTTTTTTGTTGACGTCATTGCGGAAAACCCCACTTCGATAGAGATAGGATGTTGGAAATGGATGCAACGTTTTCAGTGCTTTTGTGGCTAACCCAGGATATTCGGCCTTGATTTTAATATATAATGTTGGCAGAGATGAACTTCTCAAACATACTTTTCAGGCCACTGTCATTTGCTCAAGGAGTTGATCTTCTTCCTGCAAGGACATGGACGATTCACCTGGGACATTCACAAATGGGTTGAGGATCCATTCCTTCATGCTTCGTGGGTCTTTGGCGGTTGGGATGTGACACTCGAACTCCATTGACAGCGAAGCTAGGTGATCGCGCACCAGCTGGGAGAAAGACGGCCCAGTCTCAATCCCATCTAAATTTTGGAACATGTCACAGATGTCCCTGTCCTCTCGCCGTCCCTACAGTTCCAGTTTGGCTTTGAATGCAGTCACTTTATCTGCCAACTTAAAGACAGTTGTAATACTCCCCTGAAGTGACAGATTGAGTTCGTTGAGCAGGTTGAATGTAGCACAGGTAAGCGAGTTATGCGACCCATTCCTTGTCAATGAAATGTGCTGCCAGTGGTAACTTTTTTGGGGAAAGAAATCTCTGCAGTGGCTCTCGTAACTCAACCACTCTGGCAAGCGATCTCCCCCTGGATAGCCTCGTTAGATAGCCTATGTCACGATCGTTATAAGGAGTGGACCAAGATGCAGCGTGGTATGTTTCCATCCTTTATTTTGGAATAGAAAACTTTAAAGAACAAAATGAACAACCGAACAGTGCCGCTACTCTAATGCTCACAGGCAACTATTCATAGACAAGATCCCACAAAGCACAATGGGAAAATGACTACCTAAATATGATCCCAAATCAGAGACAACGATAAACAGCTGCCTCTGATTGGGAACCATACTAGGCCAACATAGAAATATAATTCACCTAGATAACCCACCCTTAAATCACACCCCGACCTAACCAACATAGAGAATAAAAGCTCTCTATGGTCAGGGCGTGACAGCCTATCTCCACATACTACGCACAGGGGGCTTGGAGCATGTGAGTCACCTGTCACAATAAAGCCATATTTTAGGTAGTACTCATAATATTTTCTATTTAGTGAGGCTTTCTTTTTTTTGCAGTCTCAGGCTCTGCTGTCTCTGCATTATCGACATCATCGCTGGGCCTTTTATCTCCCTTACCCCTTCTGAAGAAGCTCTCCAGTGATGTTTGTTTGTTTTTATTCATGTCAGCTAACGTAGCTAGCTAGTATAAGTTGGCGGGAAACATAGCTCACTCAGACCGTGATGAACTCGCGGCGGGCGCGTGCATTACTCAAGTTCAAAATCTGTAAACTGTTGTGGGCGTGACATATAATAGAGTGGTGAGAAAAGGGAGCCAACAGACTGTATCAAGTTCAATGTCATTGCTGCACAAATAGCCTAGAATTGTATATAATAATGATTTTATATTACCAATATAAAAAATATTTATCCTTTCTGTGCGGCCCTGTAGCGGTCCGCAGCCCGGTGGTTGGGGTCCCCTGCTTTAGATGCCCTCACACACAAAAATGACCGCCTGCCAAGTTTTGTCCCCCTCTGCAAATAGCACTGCTGGTGATTTAAAAAGTAATGGTCAATCTATCAATAATGTTCTAATAATCTTAGCAAAAACATTTTTGCAATATGTAGAATCTATGGGAATGGAAAGGTTCAGAACGTTTGTGAAACATCCCAGCACAACTGAAAACTATATGGCAAATATAGATCAAAACTGGATGGTGTTCAGAGATAGAGGGGAGGGGTTGAGTGGAGCTGAAGGGTGGGACTAAAAACAAACAAAAGATAACTAATGAAAAATATAATGTGTCTGTTAAATGTATATTGTATGTTTAAGCTGATAGTAGAAGCCTAAGTGTTTTTGTCCATTAGTTTACTCCAATTAGGGGAGGGATTGTTAGATTATTACTGCACTGTCAAAACTAGAAGCACAAGCGTTTCGCTTCACTCGCATTAACATCTGCTAACCATGTGTATGTGACCAATACAATTTGATTTGATTTGGATGGTAGGGTAAGGGGGAAATAACAAAGGAAAGTATGTTAAAAATATGTATATTTACAAAAAATATATATGGGGGTTTGGAAATTATGCAGACAATTACATTGATGGAAGGCACAATATTAAAGCTGATTTACCCCCTAAAAAATAAATACAAAATAAATAATATTATGTCACACCACTTCTAAAACCAAAGTTGCTCACCTGACCATCACTCGCTCTGACTGGGGGAGTCTCTCTCTCTCTCTCTCTCTCTCTCAATTCCATTCAAAATGTCTTTATTGGCATGGGACCCATGCTTACAATGCCAAAGCAAGTGAAATAGACAATAAGCAAAAGTGGGAAGAAAACAACATCAACAAAAAACGATGATAAATTTAACATTGCACTCACAAAGGTTTCAAATTGAAAAATACATTTAAAATGTTTTCAGCTATTTACAGTGTTTTAGCAATGTTTAAACAGTCATAGTACAAATAGTAGGGTAAGATAAATAAACAGATAAATATTGGTGGTATTTACAATGTTGTTTGTGCTCCACTGGTTCCCCTTTACTCATGGCAACGGGCCACAAATCTTGCTGCTGTGATTGTACACTGCGGTATTTCACCTAACAAATATGGGAGTTTATCAATGTTTGATTTGTTTTCAAATTCTTTGTGGGTCTGTGTGATCTGTGGCAAATAATCTCTCTCTCTCCCTCTCTCACACTCACCCTCACACACCGCATGGGAGAACCCAGAGCTTCATATTCACAGCAAGTAAGAGTGAATTTATAGAAATTCCTTTGGTACACTGAGTGTACAAAACATTAAGCACAACTTCCTAATATTTAGTTCTACCCAACTATTGAGCGTGAAAAACCCAGCAGCATTGCAGTTTTTGACACAAACCGGTGTGCCTGGCGCCTACTCCCATACCCTGTTCAAAGACACTTCAATATTTTGTCCATTCACTCTCTAAATGGCACACATACACAATCCATGTCTCAATTGTCTCAAGGCTTAAAAATCATTTTTAACCTGTCTCATCCCCTTCATCTGCTCTGATTAAATTGGATTTAGCAAGTGACATCAATACAGGAATGTAAAGTAAATCTGTGTGTGTGTGTGTGTGTGTGTGTGTGTGTGTGTGTGTGTGTGTGTGTGTGTGTGTGTGTGTGTGTGTGTGTGTGTGTGTGTGTGTGTGTGTGTGTGTGTGTGTGTGTGTGTTTAAGCAGGGTACAGATACACAGTTAATAAGGTGTCAACGATGACTGATGGTCAATCCCTTTAGCGGGATTGATTTGACAACATCCAGTGAAATGGCATCGCGCCAAATTCAAACTACAGGAATATCAATATTCAACATTCACGAAAATATATGTGTAATACATCAAAATAAAGCTTAACTTCTTGTTAATCCAGCCGCTGTGTCAGATTTCAAGAAGGCTTTACGGCGAAAGCAGACCATGTGATTATCTGAGGACAGCGCCCCGCATACAAACACATGAAAATCGGATTTCAACCAGGCAGGTGCGTGACAAAAGTCAGAAATAGCGATATAATTAACGTCTTAAATTTGAAGATCTTCTTCTGTGGGCACTCCAAAATGTCCCAGACACATCACAAATTTTCATGCCCTGGCCATAGAGAGGTTTTATTCTCTATTTTGGTTAGGCCAGGGTGTGACTAGTGTGGGCATTCTAGTTTCTGTATTTCTATGTTTTCTATTTCTTTGTGTTTGGCCGGGTGTGGTTCTCAATCAGAGGCAGCTGTCTATCGTTGTCTCTGATTGGGAATCATAGTTAGGCAGCCTTTTCCCACCTGTGTTTGTGGGTAGTTGTTTTCTGTATAGTTTTAGTTACCTTACAGAACTGTTTGTTTTTCTCTTTGTTATTTTTGTTCTAGTGTTCTGATTTAATAAAATATCATGAACACGTATCACGTTGCACCTTGGTCCTCTTCTTCGGATGAGCGTTACACAAATGGTCCTTTTGTTCGATAATGTTCTTCTTTATGTCCCAAAAATGTCAATTTATTTGCCGTGTTTGATTCAGAAATACACCGGCTTCAACTCGCCCAACATGCCTACAAAGTATCTAATAAGTTACCTGTAAACTTGGTCCAAACATTTCAAACAACGTTCCTAATCCAACCTCAGGTATCCTAAAACATAATGATCGATAAAATTTAAGAATAAACTATTTCTAATATCAGATAAAAACAATGTGAAGCGCGTTCCAGTTCACACGCACCACCTGGACTGGCGAGTCCACCTGGAGTGACACTTACAAAGAACAACAATACTTCTTCATTTCTCAAAATAAAAACCTCAACCAATTTCTAAAGACTGTTGACATCTAGTGGAAGCCATAGAAACGGCAAACAGTTTCCTCATAAATAGGGTGTTCAATAGAAAACAATTGGGAAACACAATGACCTCAACAACAAAAAATTCCCTGGATGGAATGTGCTCTGGGTTTCGCCTGCCAAATCAGTTCTGTTATACTCACAGACATTATTCTAGTTTTAGAATCTTCAGAGTGTTTTTTTATCCAAATCTACTAATTATATGCATATCCTAGCTTCTGGGCCTGAGTAGCAGGCAGTTTACTTTGGGCACGCTTTTCATCCGGACGTGAAAATACTGCCCCCTAGCCCAGAGAGGTTTTAAAGGGATGGGATAGGTTTGTGCACGTACGTGCATGTGTGCGTGTGTGCCTGCATGTCAGTGTGTTTGCATTTTTTATGCCCCACTACCATTTCAGTAATTTCACTCAACCATCCCACATTGTTTGATGTTGTTGTGCAGTAATGCTGTTTACAGTAATGACATTTGGATGGTAGACATAATCTACGCTGATGATCAGATTACTGCATTGACCATATCCATTTTCATTTATCATTTCCATGTCTATAATACTGTGTTTTATGATATGTATATGTGAATACCCCGCTCCAGGCTGTGTATATTTTGATTTGATGAACACTTTCTTGGTTACTACATGATTCCATTTGTGTTATTTCATAGTTTTGATGTCTTCACTACTATTCTACAATGTAAAAAATAAAGAAAAACTCTATAATGAGATGGTGTGTCCAAACTTTTGACTGCTACTGTATATACTGTATACACACGTACACTCACACGCACACACATACATGCATGCACACAAACATTCACAAACACACACACACACAAAAACACAAACCCGATGGAAAAATAAGAGAGCTGCATGTTATTTTGTGTTAGCTGAACAGGAATTTAGGACTCTTGAGAAATGGGGGTGGAATAAGAATGTAGTTTTGCTTACCACTCTATTTCTTTGTGTTCTCTGTGTGCACAGCAACATGCTGTGTGAGGGATTAGAGATAGATTTAGAACCCGGTAGCTACAGAGGATGATACTGAACTCCAGGCATGATAAACTGGCTGTGGTTGGAGTTTGTTTCACTGGGCACAAGCATGGCCTCATGCTGGTTCAAGCCCAACATGGTCAACACTGCTGCACACACAGATACACTCTGTCACCTTGGGCGTGTGTGTGTGTGTGTGTGTGTGTGTGTGTGTGTGTGTGTGTGTGTGTGTGTACCCACAGATGACGGCGTTCTGTGTGTTTGCATGCATTTGTGTCTGTGTGTGTTTACACTGCTATTCTGTCACTCAGGGGCAGAGAGAGACAGAGCAGCTGAAGGTTAAAGAGATGAGACATGATGGGACAGTGTTTTTGTCATTGGGAGTAAAGTTAAGAAATTGCTTTATTTAACTAGGCAAGTCAGTTAAGAACAAATTCTGATTTTACAATGACGGCCTACCCCGGCCAAACCCGAACGACGCTGGGCCAATTGTACACCACCCTATGGGACTTGTGATACAGCCTGGGATCGAACCAGGGTCTGTAGTTATACCTCTAGCACTGATATGCAGTGCCTTAGACCGCTGTGCCACTTGGGAGCTGAAATTAGGTTCCTCAACGGTTTTTGGGGGAAGGAGATGGTTCTATGCGGAACCATATTGATCCAAAGAACCCTTTGAGCCCTTCAATGGTTCTTTCTAGCTCAAACAAGGGTTATTTTAAAACATAGGAACGGCAGCTCATTATAATATTACGGGGCGTGGATTGTCTATAGCGCTTTTTGTGCATCCGTGAGTGAGAGTGTCTTTCCAGTTTATCTAATCTGTTGTGCTATGCTATAAATTTATAGCTGACTATGGCCAGTAGCAGTATCTTGTAACACACTCATATAGGGTTTTGTGGCATGTGAGAATGATCACCTTAGTCAGTAATTCTCTTCTCAGGGACCCCCAGCAGTTCCAGAGCTAGCACACCTGATTCATTTTGTTAAACCTACAGAATACAATATAGTATGGCTGTTAAACCAGAATAAAATAACTTGATTGTTCTACAAAGTACCTTTGAAATTGAGAAAGGATCTTTGTAGAACAGTAAATGTGTTTTATATACCCCCAAAAAGGTTTCCGCTATCAAATAATCCTTATTTGGCCCAAAATAGAACAATTTGTTTTTAGTGTCTATACATTTTATATAAAAAGGAAAAGTAGCATATTTCTTAAATGTGTGCATCATTTTTTCCTCTGAGAAAACAGAAGCTGTTTCAAAGGGGATGTGGCAGATTTCAAAACTGTTCCACAGTAGCATACACCTGAGCTTCCTCCACTGCAATGGGCAATCAAGGAGAGGAGCAAAATCTTACCAAGCACGCCTAAAAAATTAGTCAGAAACAACAATACCATGCACCTGCTAGTGGTTGAAAGGTTGTCGGCGTTCCAAAGATATAGTATGGTACTGTATTCTGTGGGGTGGAATTCAAGTATCATTTGAAATACAGCAATTCTTTCCCCAACCACAACATTTTCTAACAAAACATCATATTTGACAGTATGTTGCAGTAAAACGAGTATTTTGTTGTTGATAATACCCCAAATTACTGTATAAATTACAGTTTTCCATTACAGTGTAGATTGAGTGTATTTGGGTGAACATAAACTTTGGTGATGTAAACCCATAGTGAATGTATTCAGGTGTTACGTGTGTTGTCTGTTGTGTGTGTGTGTGTGTGTGTGTGTGTGTGTGTGTGTGTGTGTGTGTGTGTGTGTGTGTGTGTGTGTGTGTGTGTGTGTGTGTGTGTGTGTGTGTGTGTGTTCACGCATTCTTAGGCCTTACAGGTAATTTTTTTCTCATTACTTCCTAATGGCTCTTTGATTGTTGTTCTAAAGCAGGTTTTAATTGGTTTGTTAAATGTCACTTAGCGGCGTAGCCAGCAGTCCCTCCAACCTGGCGGCTGGCTTCGGGTCCTCCAGGTCTCAGGTGTTCAGGCTGATTGCCTGATTGTTTTGTCGGTCTGCCTGCTCTCAATATATCAGCGCTGCAGCCAGTCTGTGTGTGTTGGTCTGTGCGCGTGCGTGTTGTGCGTGTGTCTCCGGGAAAAAGGTCCCCCAGAATTGAATCCATATTTGACTCCCCTGAATTATCCTGCTTTTATTTGATCTCTGTGTTATATCTCTAATTACCTTCCTCTGTCTTACTGCTCTCTCTCTCTCGCTCTCTCTCTCTCTCCTCGCCCACTTTCTCCATCTCTCTTAAACAGGTGGGTGTTTTATATGAGCTGTTTTATTGGTCCAACTTTTAATATAAGAGAGGGTGGTTTTAATTTCGCAACTGTGAGCTGTATAGGTGGGCGACGTGTAATACCAGCAATATAATAAACTGTACAGTCTTAAAATGTCTATATACCACGGGTAGTGTGGGGTGGTTCAGTGAAAACAAACTTGTGCGATGAGCAACACTACCTGAATGCATACCGAGGGAAAGTGTAACCAAACCAGTGACACTGGAGATCAAAGGTCTTTGGAACTTTGAGGATTGTGAGGATTCTCATTTCCAACAAGAGATTCCATCTATAAATGTATGTTCATGTGACAGTCAGTACATGCCTGACCATATGTTTCTTAGGAGCCATTGGGGTCATTGGTCATTGGTCTTCAGGTCTGAAGAGCCATTGAAAAAAAGTAAGAGCCATTTAGGTAAAGTAGAGACATATCCTGCTGTCTGACAGGAAGCATAGAAGAACACCTACAGAACTGGTCAAATGTAATGTCAAAATGTCCACCTAAATAGACTAAAGTAATCACTTGTCATGAGAGGGCCATAAACAATATCTAGTAAAGCTTATACTGCCAGAAATATTAAAATCTCACCTTTTTGGTAAATGTAGTTATAAATTGCTGAGGTGTAGTCACTTTTGAGGACACAAGCTCAGTCCAGTACAAATATGATGAAAATATGAAATATATTTTCTGTGATGTATATTCTACTTTTAAAAAAACGGTATATGGCTTGAAATTACATATGCTTTCTAACGATAGTACAATCATATAATAATGTGATTTACTATATGATTTCACCTTCTTTATAACTGTAAAATACACATCTGTATGTTTAGTGTTAGAGAAAATGCACATATTTTCTAAAGGTCTCTCTTGATCAAAACTTCTTCCCCCACCCTGGAGAAGTCAGAGCTCAGGGATAGATGAGTTTCCCATTAGTAATTACCAGTGGAAGGGGCATTCAGGTGGTAAATACCACCTTCCCAATTGGTTATGAATACAGCATACGGATTCCAGGCATGTGCCTTGTCAGTGGCAGTGATGGAGGGGGCATTCCTCTGCTCAGCTGTTCTTGACCCATGCCAGATCTTATTCCTGGATAGGTATTTTAAGTATCAGCTAGCTACATCATATGTTATAGCAATCTGGTTGCCCATGGCAGAGTCGTCGACGTGACATGCCACCATTGGTTGATGCATGCAACGCCTGAGCAAGGGAACGTGACCATAGCGTTCAGTCAGAAGTTGATGGACAGTCGGAAGAGCGAAGGAAATAGTAGACGGGACATCCCAGCTTCAAGTGGTGCAAGGTTTCACAGCCTGAGACATAGAGGCGGAAGATATATACTCCCAAGTCCATGAGAACTATGGCTATCGCTGAATGCAAGTCATTCAGATCTACAGATCTATTTGTAAGTGAAAATGTTGGTCGGAACCGGTACCAGAACCACGCTAGTCCCCTCTTTAATAACATTAATTATCTCCATCATCATTATTATGTTTCTTTCTATCCTCCCATCCTACTCTTTATCTCTCTTCCACCATATCTGCTTCTCTCTCTCTTTCTTCCTCCCTCCCTGTTTCTTCCTCTCTCCTTCTCTTCCTTCCTCTCCCTCCCTCCTCCCTCCCAGTAGAGGTGTAATCATGAGCGTGATCAGTCATGCTGTTTGTCTCAGGGCTGAGTGAGGTATTACCTGAATGACAGTGCTGATTCATATCAACTCATTACAAAAACACGAAATAGAACCCGGAGCCAGAAACAGTTTTTCACTCACAAGTACATTTTCAGAAAGTTAAGCACATATGCGTGGCTTTTCCATATAATATGTTGTGTGGCTTGATGCTTAGATCAAGATTTAGTGTATCCCTGGACTAAAAGTTACTTCAATGGATATTGGTTATTCTCCCTTGAGCATGCTGTTCAGACCAGCAGTTGGCTTAACCAGCTATGATATATAAAATACTCAGTATGCCTATCCCATTATCTCATCTCACTATGACACCATATAGTCCATTCTCACCACTTTGACCTTGAGTGGCTGGCTGTCCAATGAGAGTGCTCCATGATGGATGGAATTGTGATGGCGATGGTAAAAGTCCAGGTTAGCGGTTTTTGTCATGAACCTTGTGGTCACTAGCTGGCACTGTAACAGTCTAAAAATCTGATTTGAACCTTAACCCTAACCTTAATAACACTGCTAACCCTAGTGCCTAAACCTAACCTTAAATTAAAACACATTTTTACAATATAGCCAATTGTGACTTTGCAGCTGGCCCATCTAGCGGAATCAGTTCTGCTTAAGGACAAGACTCATCCCAATCCATGTCGACCTGAGTTTACATAGCTGGCCATAAATCGATGTTCATTTTACTTTATGGGTTGGTTATGTAGGCTTTTACTACAGATAATAATATGATTAGGCTATATCTTCAAGCATAACAGAAAACAGAGTAGGTCAGATTTCTATTCATTCCGTTTAATACACCTTGATCTTCAAGAATAGGACTTGGAAATATTGAATATAGATTAGCCAAACTTTTTCACCTGAGTATAACCCAACAACTGAGGACTTGTTAGCTGACTCTGTTGTTTATGATTTTGTTGTCATGTAGGATTGACCTCATTGCTCGGATTTGGAATGGCATGCTTTGAGCGCTACCAAAAAGTGATATTTGCATTTGAAAAATGTGCTGCATTTGCTATAGACCTATCGTTTACATTTTTGTTGGTGACTCTTTGATATCTTGATCATTTGTAGCTGTTTAAGTCTATAAAAAGTGCGGCGAGTTTGAGTATGTGTCTGTTACGCTTTTTTTTATCGGCACAAAGGAGATGGAGCAATAAAAGCCCTACTCGTGGTCTTCTTAAATTAAACTATCTTTCTCTCGCTCTCATTCTTCCTCTCTGTATATCTCTCTGTCTCTACCACTCATTATGTGCTCCCCACCCCCCACCCCCCACCCCCTCTCCATCTCAATTCTATTCAATTCAAAGGGAGCTTAATTGGCATGGGAAACATACGTTAACATTGCCAAAGCAAGTGAAATTAAACCATCACAAATTAACAGTTAACAATAAACACACAAAAGTTTCAAAAGAGAAAGACTATTGAAATGTTGAACTATAACCTATGTACAAAAACAAGCACAAAAAAATGAGTGTATTGGTCCGGACCTGTACAGGCCTTCGGTCGATACACTAAATAATATATAAAATAGCCTATAAATTAAGATAAAATAGCTCACAAACAAATTAAACTACTTGCACCTTACACAACTTCCTGGATCCACCAGCAAGCTGGCAAGTGTGCAAGAGCATGTGCTGTGTGTGCAAAAAGTAGATGTACAGTGAAATTGCAAGGGGAAATAAATAAACAGATACATTTAGGCCTAGGATATACAGTATATACTTTGGTGTTTGTTCTCTGCTGGTCACAAATATTGCTGTGATGACTGCACACATTTTGCTGCAATGATTTCACCTAACAGATACGGCGCTTGTTAATATTTGATTTGCTTGAAGATACTTTTTGGGTCCTTGTGATCTGAGTGAAATATGTGTCTCTTATATCGTTGTACATTTGGCAGGAGGTTAGGAAGTGCAACTCATAGCCTGTCTTCTCTCGAGAGCCAGGTCTGCCTCTCTCGCAATAGCAATAGTACATTGCCAATTTTCGTTTTTTCGTCTTCTTGAAGTTTACTGTCAGGGATAATGTCTGACCGAACTAATGTAGCATATTTAGATTATGTTGTAGTGAAAACAGAACTAGATCGTCTGTATACAGGAATTGAACTTCCGTATCATGCAGGGTGAGACCAGGTGCGGTGGACTGCCAATTCATTTATACATACAGTGCCTAAATTTTAAATGGATTAAAATGTAGATTTATTTGTCACTGGCCTACACACAACACCCCATAATATCAAAGTGCAATTATGTTTTTCGAAATTTTTTACAAATGAATAAATAGTGAAAAGCTTAAATGTTTTGAGTCAATAAGTATTCAACCCCTTTGATAGGGCAAGCCTAAATAAGTTCAGGAGTAAAATATTAATGTACTTAACAAGTCACATATCAAGTTTCATGGACTCATTATTTGTGAAATAATAGTGTATAATTAACATGATTTTTGAATGACTACCACATCTCTGTACCCCACACATACAATTATCTATAAGGTCCCTCAGTTGAGCAGTGAGTTTCACACAGATTCAACCACAATTGCCTTGCAAAGAAGGGCACCTATTTGTAAAAGAAAATACTGTTATTGAATATCCATTTGAGAATGATGAAGTTATTAATGACACTTTGGGTGGTATCAACCCACCCAGTCACTAAAATATGCCGACGTCCTTCCTAACTCAGTTACCATAGAGGAAGGAAACAATTCGGGGATTTCACCATTAGGCCAATGGTGACTTTAAAAACAGTTACAGAGTTTAATGGCTGTGATAGGAGAAAACTGTGGATGGATCAACATTGTAGTTACAGTACTCCACAATACTAACCTAACTGACAGAGTGAAAAGTAGTCATGTACAGAATACAAATATTCCAAAACGTGAATCCTGTTTGCAACAAGGCACTAAAGTAAGCAAAAAATCTAACTTTTTTACAACGTGTTATGTTTGGGGCAAATCAAATAGAACACATTACCGAGTACCACTCTCCATAGGCTTAAGCATAGTGGTGGCTGCATCATGTTATGGGTATGCATGCAATCATGAAATGGTGAGCTTTTCAGGATAACATTTTCATGGAATGGCACAGTCAACACCCTAAAGGAAAACCTGATTCAGTCGCTTTCCACCAGACACTGGGAGATGGATGCATCTTTCAGCAGGACAATAACCTAAAACACAAGACCCTATCAGGAATCAAGGTAAGCCCCAAGTGCAGACTGTGTGAAGTAACAATGTTTATTGTAACCACAGTGGCAGGCAGGTTCAGGGGCAGGTCAGGCAGAGGTAGGTAATCCAGAGGTGGAGCAAAGGTACAGGACGGCAGGACGGCTCTGGGTCAGAGACAGGCAGTGGTCAGACGGGCGGGTACAGGCTCAGGACAGGCAAAGGTCAAAAACCAGGAGGATGAGAAAAAGAGAGACTAGGGAACAACAGGAGTTGAGACAAACCACTGGTAGACTTGAACAAACAAGATGAACTGGCAACAGACAGACAGAAAACACAGGTATAAATACACAGGTGATAATGGGGAAGATGGGCGACACCTGGAGGGGAAGGGAGACAAGCACAATGACAGGTGAAACAGATCAGGGCGTGACATACCCAAATATACACTGGAGTTGCTTACCAAGAAGACAGTGAATGTTACTGAGTTGCCAAGTTACAGATTTGACTTAAATCTGCTTGAAAATCTATAGCAAGAACTGAAAATGGTTGTCTAGCAATGCTCAACAAGCTTAAATAATTATTAAAAGAATATTGGGCATATGTTGCCAGAATCCAGGTGTTGAAAGTTGTTGAAGACTTACCCAGAAAAACTCACAGCCTCAATTGCTACCAAAGGTGATTCTAACATGTATTGACTCAGGGGGTAGAATACGTATCTAATCCAAGATATATTAGTGTTATACAGTGCATTCAGAAAGTATTTCAGACCCCTTCACTTTTTCCCCGTTTTCTTATGTTACAGCCTTATTCTAAAATGGATTAAATACATGGTTACCCTCATCAATCTACACACAATATTCCATAATGATGAAGTGAAAACAGGTTTTTAAACATTTTTGCAAATATATTTAAAAAATAACTTAAATACATTTACATAACTATTCAGACCCTTTGCTATGACACTCGAAATTGAGCTCAGGTGCATCCTATTTCCATTGATCACCATTGAGATTGTCCAAAACTTGATTGGAGTCCACCTGTGGTAAATTCTATTTTGTGAAGTGCACCAGTCCCTCCTGCAGCAAAGTACCCCCACAACATGATGCTGCCACCCATGCTTCACGGTTGGGATGGTGTTCTTCGTCTTGCAAGCATCCCCCCTTTTCCTCCAAACATAACGATGGTCGTTATGGCCAAACTGTTATAGTTTTGTTTCATCAGACCAGAGGATATTTCTCCAAAAAGTTTGATCTTTCTCCGCATATGCAGCAAAAAAAACATAGTCTGGCTTTTTTATGGCAGTTTTGGAGCCGTGGCTTCTTCCTTGCTGAGCGGCCTTTCAGGTTATGTCGATGTAGGACTTGTTTTACTGTGGATATAGATACTTTGGTACCTGTTTCCTCCAGCATCTTCCCACGGTCCTTTGTTTTTGTTCTGTAATTGATTTGCACTTTTCGTACCAAAGTACGTTCATCTCTATGAGACAGAATGCATCTCCTTCCTGAGCGGTATGACGGCTGCGTGGTCCCATGGTGTTTATACTTGTGTACTATTGTTTGTACAGATGAAAGCGGTACCTTCAGGCGTTTGGAAATTGCTCCCAAGGATGAACCAGACTTGTGGAGGTCTACAATTTTTTTTTCTGTGGTCTTGGCTGAGTTCTTTGGATTTTCCCATTATGTCAAGCAAAGAGGCACTGCGTTTGAAGGTAGGCCTTGAAGTACATCCACAAGTACACTTTCAATAGACTCAAATGATGTCAATTAGCCTATGAGAAGCTTCTAAAGCCATGACATAATTTTCTGGAATTTTCCAAGATGTTCAAGGCACAGTCAATTTAGTGTACGTACACTTCTGACCCACTGGAAATGTGATACATTGAATTATAAGTGAAATAATCTGCCTGTAAACAATTGTTGGAAAAATTACTTGCACAAAGTAGATGTCCTAACCAACGTGCCAAAACTATAGTTTGTTAACAAGAAATGTGTGGAGTGGTTGGAAAAACAAGTTTTAATGATTGCAACCTAAGAGTATCTAAACTTCCCACTTCAATTGTATATGTTTGACTGGTACTGTGTATGTATGTATACAGTTCCAGTCAATTGTTTAGACACCCCTACTCATTACAGGCTTTTTCTTTATTTTCACTATTTTCTACATTGTAGAATAAGAGTGAAGATATCAAAACTATGAAACAACACATATGGAATCATGTAGTAACCAAAAAATAGAGTTTATATTTCAGATTCTTCAAAGTAGCCACCCTTTGCCTTGACACCTTTGCACACTGTTAGCATTCTCTCAACCAGCTTCATAAGGTAGTCACCTGGAATGCATTTGAATTAACAGGTGTACCTTGTTAATTTTGTGTTGTGACAAGGACGGGGTGGAATTAAGAAAGCCTTATTTGGTAAAAGACCAAGCCCATATTATGTCAAGAACAGCTCAAATAAGCAAAGCAAAATGACAGTCCATCATTACTCTAAAACATAAGGTCAATCAATGCGGAACATTCAAGAACTTTTAACCTTTTTTCAAGTGCAGTCGCAAAAACCATCAAGCGCTATGATGAAACTGGCTCTCATGAGGACCGCCACAGGAAAGGAAGACCCAGAGTTACATCCTCTTTAGAGGATAAGTTCATTAGAGTTACCAGCCTCAGAAATAGCAGCCCAAATAAATACTTCACGGAGTTCAAGTAACAGACGCATCTCAACATCAACTGTTCACAGGAGACTGCTTGAAAAAGGAATTCATGGTGAAATTGCTGCAAAGAAACCACTTCTAAAGGACACCAATAAGAATAGAATACTTGCTTGTGCCAAGAAACACGAGCAATTTACATTAGACTGGTGGAAATCTGTCCTTTGGTCTGATGAGTATAAATTAGAGATGTGTGGTTCCAAACATTGTGTCTTTGCGAGATGCAGTGTAGGTGAACGAAAGATCTCCACATGTGTGGTTCTCACCTTGAACAATTGAGGCGGGGGTTTGATGTTGTGGGGGTGCTTTGCTGGTGACACTGTAGGTGATTTATTTAGAATGCAAGGCACACTTAACCAGCATGGCTACCACAGCATTCTGCAGCGATACACCATCCCATTTGGTTTGCGCTTAGTGGGACTATCATTTGTTTTCAACAGAACAATGACTCAACACACCTCCAGGCTGTGTAAGGGATATTTGACCAAGAAGGAGAGTGATGGAGTGCTGCATCAGATGACCTGGTCTCATAATCACCCGAATTCAACCCAATTGAGATGGTTTGGGATGAGTTGGACCACAGAGTGAAGGAAAAGCAGCCAACAAGCGCTCAGCATATGTGGGACCTCCACAAATAGTGTTGGAAAAGCATTCCCGGTGAAGCTGGATGAGTGAATGCCAAGAGTGTGCAAAGCTGTCATCAATGAAAAGGGTGGCTACGTCGAAGAATCTCAAATAAACAATACATTTTGATTTGTTTGACACTTTTTTGGTTACGACACAATTCCACATGTGTTATCTTTGATGTCTTCGCTATTATTCTACAATGTAGAAAATAAAAACCCTTGAATGACCAGGTGTGTCCACACTTTTGACTGGTACTGTGTGTTTATATATAGATATATATTTCACAATGTTAGAATATTTCTTCCACGTCCACGTTACGGAGTATTTTGTGTAGATCGTTGACCAAAAATGAGAATTAAATACATTTTAATCCCACTTTCCAACATGTGGAAACAGTTAAGGGGTGGAAAAAATTTAAAGGGTGTGAATAATGTCTGTAGGCACTTAAATAGAGTTGTGCTTAGGCTACAAACCTGTATAATGTATAGTAGTACAATGTACCTTCCCCAGGTTACTGTTCACATAGACACATCTGTTATTTCTGGGTTAAACATTTTGTGTTAAACTCTTAGAGATAGGGGATATGAGTCCTTTATTCCAAATCTCATGGAAATACCCTACACTTAATGTTAGAGTGAAACATTTTAAGATAGTCAATTAGATAAGATGCCATTGGGATCACAGGATTTTTTTGTCTTTGAGTGACGGAATTTTTGTCCTTAATTCCTTTTCAGTAATGTTCCTATCCACAGTTTTTATGTGAGTTAAGTCATATTGTATAAAAATAAATCACGACAGCTGTGATAGAAACTTGAAACCCCACTATATTTTATAAATGCCGGCAGATCATTTGTGGATCTTTTTGTGTCTGTAAAATTAATAATGCGACAAATGACAGTGGAAACGACTCTAATTTATGATGAACTTCACAGGCTGGTGAAAGTGCATGGCATGAGTTTTATGCTCCTGTCTAATAAATGTCAAGGGTCTATCCATAATCTGTTCATGTAGACAAGCCTACCCACAGAGCATACCCGAGCTGTATCTGCGAACTGTTCGCTAGACCGCAAGTGCCAAGACAGAGTAGGCACTTTTGCTATTTAACGCAACAGCTTTTGTGCCAAAACTATGGGTAGAGTTGAAAACGCAAGAGAAACACTTTGAACTTTCAATTTTTAATTTTGTGAAAATTTTAAAAATTGTACATTTCATTTTGTGTGCACTACAATATCAGGTATTGATTTTTATCTACAACAAGTCAGTTTGGTGGAAACATACAGCTAGTGGAAAAATCACCAATTGGATGGAAACCTACCTAGTGACGGGGAAACCTAGTGCATTCTTTTATGATCAATTCCAATTTCTGCTATGGTCTCTTGTGTTGTGCCTTCTGGGGGGCGTATTCATATGATTAAATCCATTATATAGTTGTCACCCTGTGTGTTGGATTAAGGTCACCACATACCGGCACTTTACCTTGGGCTTGAAAATGACATATCTGTAACTTAAGGAGATATCTTCTCTCCCACTCCCTCTCCCATATCTCCATAGTGTAATCTAGTTAGCCACCAGCCCCTCTGGTTAGTTAATCCGTTTTAGAGGGCACAAAGGGATGGGGCCTGGGGGGGTGTTGGTGGTTGTGTTTTTGGCGGTTGCCCCATTGTCTCCCATCTGTCCTACAGTGCTCTGTGTGCCTGTGCGTGTTTGTGTGTGTGGGGGATTAGATAATTTGAGTAGACCAAGATGACAGTGGGGAGTCAGATGTTTAGCAGCTCTCAGATGTGTTTAAGGGGATATGTGTGCGCGTGTGCGTGTGTGTGTGTGTGTGAGTGTATGCTTGTGCAGCCCATTATTACCTTCAAAATGTCATCCTGTGATGATTTTGCAAAATGTTAGGTTTCACAACGCTTTTGTCAATACATTGCAGTCAATGGGAACATTTGAGCATCGCCAAATGTATGCTTATGCCAATGCATTGCACTCATAGAGAAAAGATGACATGACAGTCAATACATTGCATTCAATGGGAAAAGATGAGCTTCACAGTGTTTGATGCATATGTCAATACATTGTATTAAGTGGGAAAAGATGACCTCACAGTGGTTAGCGCTTATATTAATACATTGCATTCTGTGTCAAAAGATGTGCATCATAGTGTTGATGCTTTTGTCAATACATTGCATTCAATGGGGTAAGAATATTGTCACAAGGTTGATGCCTAAATGAATACATTGCATTCAAAGGTGGGAAGATTATCCTCACAGTGTTGATGCCTAGAGAAAGGCATGACGGACATGAAGCCTAAGTGGATACATTGCCTTCCTGAAGACAAATAACGTATATGAAATGCTTCAGTCTGGTTTTAGACCCCATCATAGCATTGAGACTGTACTCGTGAAAGTGGTAAATTACCAAGACCAAAGCTCTGCATCTGTCCTCGTGCGCCTAGATCTTAGGGCTGTTTTTGATACCGTCAATCACCACATTCTTTTTGGAGAGATTAGAAACCCTAATTGGTATATACAGACAAGTTCTTCCCTGGTTTAGATCTTATCTGTCAAAAAGATATATGTTAGTCTCTGTGGATGGTTTGTCTTTTGACAAATCAATTGTAAGTTTCGGCCTTCCTCAAGGTTCCGTTTTAGGACCACTATTGTTTTCACTATGTATTCTACCTGTTGGTGATGTCATTCGGAAACACAATGTCAACTTTCACTGCGATGTGGATGACACACAGTAGTAGATTTCAATGAAACATGGTGAAGCCCCAAAACGGCATACTCTGGAAGCTTGTGTTTCAGACATAAGGAAGTAGATGGTGGCAAATGTGTTACTTTCAAACTTGGACAAAACAGAGATGCTATCTCTAGGTCCCAAGAAACAAAGAGATCTGCTGTTGGTTTCTGGCAATTAATCTTGATGGTTGTACAGTCATCTCAAATACAATTGTGAAGGACCTCGCCGTTACTCTAGACCCTGATCTGTCTTTCGACAATCGTATCAAGAATATTTGAAGGACAGCTTTTTTCCATCTTCGTAACAATGCAAAAATCAGAAACTTTCTGTCCAAAAATGATGCAGAAAAGCAAATCCATGCTTTTGTCACTTCTAGATTAGACTACTGCAATCCTCTACCCTCCGGCTATCTGGATGAAGCACAAAATAAATTTCAGTTAGTGCTAAACATGGCTGCTAGAATATTGACTCGAACCCCAAAATTGGATCATATTACTCAAGTGCTAGCCTCTCTACACTGGCTTCCTGATAAGGCTAGGGCTGATTTCAACGTTTTAATGCAAACCGACGGCAAAAAATCCCTGCCTTAGGTTAGTTAGGATCACAACGTTATATTAAGAATGTGAAATGTCAGAATAATTGTAGAGAGAACGATTTATTTCTGCTTTTATATCTTTCATCACATTCCCAGTGGGTCAGAAGTTTACATACACTCAATTAGTATTTGGTAGAATTGCTTTTAAATTGTTTAACTTGTGTCAAATGTTTTGGGTAGCCTTCCACAAACTTCCCACAATAAGTTGGGTGAATTTTGGTGTAACTGAGTCAGGTTTGTAGGCCTCCTTGCTCGCACACGCTTTTTCAGTTCTGCCCACAAATGTTCTGTGGGATTGAGGTCAGGACTTTGTGATGGCCACTCCAGTACCTTGACTTTGTTGTCCTTAAGCCATTTTGCCACAACTTTGGAAGTATGTTTGGGGTCATTGTCCATTTGGAAGACTCATTTGCAACCAAGCTTTAACTTCCTGACTGATTGTCTTGAGATGTTGCTTCAATATATCCACATAATTTCCCTTCCTCGTGATGCCACCTATTTTGTGAAGTGCACCAGTCCCTCCTGCAGCAAAGCACCCCCACAACATGATGCTGCCACCGCAGTGATTCACGGTTGGGATGGTGTTCTTCAGCTTGCAAGCCTCCCCCTTTTTCCTCCAAATATAACGATGGTCATTATGGCCAAACAGTTCTATTTTTGTTTCATCAGACCAGAGGATATTTCTCCACAAAGTACGATCTTTGTCTCCATGTGCAGTTGTAAAGCGTAGTCTGGCTTTTTTATGGCGGTTATGGAGAAGTGGCTTCTTCCTTGCTGAGCGGCCTTTCAGGTTATATCGATATAGGACTTGTTTTACTGTGGATATAGATACTTTTGTACCTGTTTCCTGCAGCATCTTCACAAGATCTTTTGCTGTTGTTCTGGGATTTATTTGCACTCTTCGTACCAAAGTACATTCATCTCTAGAAGAAAGAACACGTCTCCTTCCTGAGCGGTATGACAGCTGCGTTGTCCCATGGTGTTTATACTTGCGTACTATTGTTTGTACAGATGAATGTGGTACCTTCAGGCATTTGGAAATTGCTACCAAGGATGAACCAGACTTGTGGAGGTCTTAGCTGATTTCTTTGGATTTTCCCATGATGTCAAGCAAAGAGGCACTGAGTTTGAAGGTAGGCCTTGAAATACATCCACAGGTACACCTCCAATTGACTCAAATGATGACAATTAGCCAATCAGAAGCTTCTAAAGCCAGTCTGGAATTTCCCAAGCTTTTTAATGGCACAGTCAACCAAGTGTATGTAAACTTCTGACCCACTGGATTTGTGATACATTGAATTTTGTGAAATAATCTGTCTGTAAACAATTGTTGTAAAAATGTATTGTGTCATGCACAAAGTAGATGTCTTAGCCGACTTGCCAAAACTATAGTTTGTTAACAAGAAATTTGTGGAGTTGTTGAAAAACAAGTTTTAATGACTCCAACCTAAGTGTATGTAAACTTCCGACTTCAACTGGTCATGTAAGCATCAACCACTGTGACATTCATCTTTTCCCATTGAATGCAATGTATTGACATAAGCATCAACCACTGTGAGGCTTATCGTTCCCATTATTGCAATGTATTGAAATAAGCTTCAACAACACTGACGCTAATTTTTTTCCAATTGAATACAATGTATTGACATAGGCATCAACCACTGTGAAGCTTCTCTTTTCCATTGACTGCAATGTATTGACCTTAGTGTCAACCCTGTGGCACTCATATTTTCCCATTGAATGCAATGTATTGATTTATCTGGTGATGCTTATCTTTGTATTGATATATGCTTCCATTTGGTGATGCTGATCTTTTCTCATCCCATTGACTACAGTGTACTGACATAAGCATGTGTCGTAATGCATGGCATTTTGCTAAACCGTCACAGGATTACATTTTATTTTTATATCACGTTAGTGTGCACTTATGTGTGCGCATGCGTGCGTGCAAGCCAAAAATAAATACAACTGGTCAGTCCCACTATCATTCATACTTTTATTGATGTGATAACATCCCCTGAGTAAAGGGATGTCGTTTGTATTGGTATATGTAGCTTCAATTGCCCTATCCTATATGTGTGTGTGTGTGTGTGTGTGTGTGTGTGTGTGTGTGTGTGTGTGTGTGTGTGTGTGTGTGTGTGTGTGTGTGTGTGTGTGTGTGTGTGTGTGTGTGTGTGTGTGTGTGTGTGTGACAGATTTACTGCAGCGTGTCCCTGCTCTTTGCACCTGTGACCATTCCTGGGACTCTGTACAGGGCTCGAAGATGAGAGTGGTTGGGCGATGGATGGGGGACGGATGAGTGCAGAGGAGTACAGGAGGGTGGCGGAGGATGTAGAAGAGGTGGGAGGTGGGTGATGTAGATGGTCCCATGGGGAGGAGGGTTGCAGGAGATGGCTTTGGAGGACGAAGGAGGGCTATGGAGGGAACAGACAAAGTATTTAGTCTCATCTGTCATCAGCTGCACCAGTTGTGTGTGCACGTGTGTCCTTATATTGTCTAAAAACAGCGCCTTCGGAAAGAATTCTGACACCGTGACCTTTTCCGCATTTTGTTAGGTTACAGACTTATTCTAAAATTTATTAAATAGTTTTTTTCCCTCATCAATCTACACACAATACCCAATAATGACAAATCAAAATGTTGGCAAATGTATTTTTTAAATTATGAAATATCACATTTTACATAAGTATTCAGACCCTTTACTCAGTACTTTGTTGAAGCACCTTTGGCAGTGATTACAGCCTCGAGTCTTCTTAGGTATGACGATCCAAGCTTGGCACACCTGTATTTGGGGAGTTTCTCCAATTCTTCTCTGCAGATCCTCTCAAGCTCTGTCAGGTTGGATGGGGCTCAAAGACATTCAGACATTTGTCCCGAAGCCACTCCTGCATTGTCTTGGCTATGTGGTTAAGGTCATTGTTCTGTTGGAAGGTGAACTTTTGCCCCAGTCTGAGGTTCTGAGCACTCTGGAGCAGGTTTTCATCAAGGATCTCTCTGTACTTTGCCCATCCATCTTTGCCTCGATCGTGACTGGTCTTAGTGCCTGCTACTGAAAAACATCCCCATATCATGATACTGCCACCACCATGCTTCACCGTAGGGATTGTACCAGGTGTCCTCCAGATGTGACGCCTGGCACTCAGGCCAAAGAATTCAATCTTGGTTTCATCAGACCAGAGAATCTTGTTTCTCATGGTCTGGGAGTCTGTAGGTGCCTTTTTGCAAACACATAGTGGGCTGTCATGTGCATTTTACTGAGGAATGGCTTCCATCTGGCCACTCTAACATAAAGGCTTAAATGGTGGAGTGCTGCAAAGATTGTTGTCCTTCTGGAAGGTTCTCCTATCTCCACAAAAAAAAACTCTAGAGCTCAGTCAGAGTGAACATAGGG
This sequence comes from Oncorhynchus tshawytscha, assembly GCF_018296145.1. NCBI lineage: Eukaryota > Metazoa > Chordata > Actinopteri > Salmoniformes > Salmonidae > Oncorhynchus > Oncorhynchus tshawytscha. Next base: position 16,080,272 of record NC_056453.1, on the reverse strand, counting down.
TTCTTGGTCATCTATCTGACCAAGACACTTCTCGCCCGATTGCCAGCTCTAGGAAGAGTTTTGGTGGTTCCAAACTTCTTCCACTTAAGAATGATACAGACCACTGTGTTCTTGGGGACCGTTAATGCTGCAGAAATGTTTTGGTACCCCTAATTATGATACGTGTATAATATTACATATTGGATCTTTAAAAAATACATCTTTTACATTACCCTGCAGTTTACCTATAAAATGGGCTGATGGTGAAGTAGACATACTTGGTATTCATATCACAAAAGAGCTCTCCATAATGAATTTCAATAGAAAACTTGTAAAAATAGACAAGATCCTGCAACCATGGAGAGGTCAATACCTGTCTATTTATGGAAAAATTGCCCTGATTAACTCCTTAGCCATATCTCAGTTTAATCACTTTCTTATGGTGCTGCCTACTCCTGATGATTTGTTTTTCAAATCATATGAGCAAAAATATTGTGCTTTATCTGGGAGGCTAAACCAGACAAAATAAAACGTATCTATCTGTATAATTAACATGAATTCGGTGGGTTGAGATTATTAAATGTAAAAGCACTAAACCTCTCTCTAAAAGCTTCACTTATTCAAAAGTTTTACTTAAAAACTCATCCATTGTTTAAAAATGGCCTTTTTGCCTTTGTGCAGGTTGCCATGTCTCATTTTTTATTAATTGAAAATGATACTTTTTTCAAAGTCTTTCTCGTTTTCCAACAAGCATTGCAGAGCTGGCTACAATTTCAATTTCATCCCCCTGAAAAGATTGCAACAAATATTACAACAAATATTATGGCTGAACCCAAATGTGCTAGTTGATAAAATAACTATATTTATGGGAAATATGTTTGAAAAGGTTATTTTGTTCTTAAAAAATATTGTAAATTGGAATGGTAGAGTTATGTCCTTCATGGAGTTATCAGAATTGTACAGGAACGTTTGCTCAATCCAAGAATACAACCAATTGATTACAGAATTAGTCCAAAAATGGAGGAGGAAGGTGGCAGCGGGCGGAGGTAGGGACCTGGTCTGTCTGCCCAATATAAAGGATCAAAACTGGCGGAGGAATAAAAATAGCATGAATAGGAAAGTATACCAGTTTCACTTGAGGACTAGGATGTTGACAACTGTGCCAGACAGATTTCAAAATAGTTGGGAAGAGATTTTTGATGTACCGATTTCATGGTACAGGCTGTATGAGTTGATATATAAAACAACATAAGATTCAAGACTTTGTGCTTTTCACCTAAAATTATTATATAGAATTCTTGCCACCAACAAAATGTTGAATATTTGGGGCATAAAATCATCGAAGCTCTGCAGAGTTTGTTGTGAGGATACAGAATCAATAGACCGTTTATTTTGGTATTTCCCTCAGGTGGCCTGTTTCTGGTCTCAGGATCAGGAACCGCTGAAAATGCATAGCATTGATCTAAAACTGACCCTAGAAATAGTACTGTTGGATAGATCTGGAGAGACCGGGTCAGTCAATTACTAATATACTAATACTCTTCGTAAAAGTATTTATCTTCAACTCACAATCTGTGGATTTTATTCCATTAGATAGATTATTATTGTATGTTAAACATCACAGCAGGGAGTGGAGTTGCTGTGAGGGAGATAGAATGATGGTCAAAGATAAAAGTTTAAAAAAAGTAAAAATGAAACATAAATAAAAGTATGTTTGAATGACACTGAGGGGCAGTGTTTTTACAACTAACGCCGGTTTGCCTGAGGCTGATGTCGTGCAGGTGTTTGTACACATGCATATACACACACTCTCATTCAAATAAACGCATACAAGAACACACACATACATGTAATAGTGCCAGACATGCACACAAACATATACAGTTGGCATTGCTGTTATGATTTTAGTTGTCCTTGATGTCCCTTGTTTTACATTTATTTATTTATTTTTGGCGTTGTTGTTTGCTGTTTTCTTCTGTCTTTCTTTTTTCTCATTAGTTCATTCTCTTGGTTGTTGGTGCATTGGGGAGTTCTTGGGGGTGGGGAATGGAATACATTTTTTATTGTTATTTTTCTTCTTGAGGGGGACTGTGGGAGGGGTCTCAAATGGTTTGAGGGACAGCTATTGAGGAACTGTGGGGGGATCTTGGAGGGTTTGGGTTCATGTGTTTTGGCCTGGTGGGAGACCTGTCAACGTGCCCTTAAGCAGGGCATTGACCCTGGATGCTTCTGTGTGTCGCTCTGAATGGGAGTCTGTTGGATGACTGGTATGATGTAGTTGTTGAGCGGCTTCACTGCAAGTATATTGTATGCTTTGGATATTCAATTTAAAAATTAAAAAAATAGAAAAACATCTCAAGGATGATCAATGGAAACAGGATGCACCTGAGTCTCATAGCAAAGGGTCTGAATACTAATGTAAATAAAGTATTTCTGGTTTTAGGTTTTAATACATTTGCAAAAATTTGCAAAATTGTCTTTATGGGGTATTGTGTGTAGATGCTGAGGAAATTGTTTTATTTGATCAATTTTAGAATATTCTTAGAATAAGTAACGTAACAAAATGTGGAAAAAGTCAAGTTGTCTGAATATATTCAGAGCGCACAATATGTGGGCGGGATAGTATAATAAAGTTGCCCCTTTGATACAAAAGTTATAATGTGTTTTGTTATCTCACTCAAAACTGTTTTACAGTATGTCCCTCAATATAAAAATTTGAACCTAATCAACAACGGGAAGGAGTCTATGTGTGACTCCGGGATGCTGGCCTTTTAGGCAGAGTTGCGAAGAAAAAGCTATATCTCAGACTGGCTAATAAAAAGAAAAGATTAAGATTGGCAAAAGAACACAGACACTGACAGAGGAACTTTGCCTAGAATGCCAGCATCCCGGAGTCGCCTCTTCACTGTTGACGTTGAGACTGGTGTTTTGCGGGTACTTAATGAAGCTGCCAGTTGAGGACTTGTGAGGTGTCTGTTTCTCATACTAGACACTCTAATGTACTTGTCCTCTTGCTCATGTGTGCACTGGGGCCTCCCACTCCTCTTTCTATTCTGGTTAGCGCCAGGTTGCGCTGTTCTGAAGGGAGTAGTACACAGCGTTGTACGAGACCTTCAGTTTCTTGGCAATTTCTCACATGGAATAGCCTTCATTTCGCAGAACATGAATAGATTGACGAGTTTCAGAAGAAAGTACTTTGTTTCTGGCCATTTTGAGCCTGTAATCAAACCCACAAATGCTGATGCTCCAGATACTCAACGAGTCTAAAGAAGGCCAGTTTCATTGCTTATTTAATCAGGACAGCAGTTTTCAGCTGTGCTAACAATTGCAAAATGGTTTTCTAATGATCAATTAGCCTTTTAATATGATACATTTGGATTAGCTAACACAATGTGCCATTGGAACACAGGAGTGATGGTTGCTGATAATGGGCCACTCTATGCCTATGTAGATTTCCATACAGAAATCTGCTGTTTCAAGCTACAATAGTCATTTACAACATTAGCAATGTCTACACTGTATTTCTGATACATTTTATGTAATTTTAATGGACAAAAAAATTTGCTTTTCTTTCAAAAACAAGGTAATTTCTAAGTGACCCAAAACTTTTGAATGGTAGTGTATGTCTTTGTAAGTTTACAGTTGCACTGTCTGGAGGATGGCTAGCCTACAAAACGTAATTGTAATATTAAAGTCAGTGTAAACCAATAACCTCACCACTGAATCTCTTTGCCTCCTATGCCTCCTCTGTGTGTACTGTCCCCTGCTGTGTGTGGTTACGTGTGTGCATGCCTGTTTGTGTGTGTGTTTGTGTGTGTCCGTGAGTGTCTCTGACCCTCTCCCTGCCCTTTCTGTGCCCTGCGGTCTCTCTGACTCTATAAGCATTTATAATTTAAATAGAGGTGAGGGATTGTACTCTGTGTTTGCAGTTCACCACACTCTCTCCCTCTCCCCTCTTCATCCCTACTTTATTCTGTATTTTCCTTGCTATCCTCTACCCTCCTCTCTCCTCCCTCCCCCTGTCATTCCATTCCCCATACGTACACTGAAAACACAGACATACTGACCAGGTCACATTACCTACAAGGTTGAACTGTCCTTCTCCTGACACATGGTTGAACTGTCCTTCTCCTGACACATCTGCACGCACAGAGACACCAAGGGACAGCCTGCGGGCCCATAATAGGTGTTATCGTGTGTGTCTGCAGGGCTTGGTCCAGTCTAGTAATGTTCTGAAAAATAGAAAAACCTCTCAAGGATGATCAATGGAAACAGGATGCACCTGAAATAAATGTTGAGTCTCATAGCAAAGAGTTTGAGCTACTAAATAGGTCCATTCTCTTCTCTATCGGTCTATTGCCTGTTGTAACTTGTACAAGTCGGGAAGCAAGTTCAGGGAATGTATTTGATAAATTAACATAGAACAAAAAAACAAACACGAGTAGCGTACAGACATGAAACAACGAAAAAGAAACAATAACGCCATGGGAAAGAAACAAAGGGAGTGACAGATATAGGAAAGGAAATCAGGAAGGTGATGGAGTCCAGGTGATACTGATGAGGCGCTTGTGCGCGTAATGGTGGTGACAGGTGTACGTAATAATCAGCAGACTGGCAACCTCGAGCACCGGAGAGGGACTATACGTGACAGTATCCCCTCCTTGACGCGCGGCTCCAGCCGCAGGACGCCGACCAGAGGGACGGTCCCGGGGACCAGAAGTGAGCCGATCGCTTCTGCTGAGTCGCTGGACCTGCCAAGCCAGCTGAAGCATGGGAGCCTGGCGAGCTAGCTGAGGCATTCTCGGTAGTGTCGGACACTTGACCGGCCAACCAAGTCTTGTACACCTGACAAGCCAGCTGAGGCATGGAAGCCTGATTAGCCAGCTGAAGCATCCCCGGTTGCTCCGGTAACGGCAACCGGACCCGACGTCACCTATCAAAACAAACAAAAAACACTCCCTGATGCTCCCCTTTAGTGAGGAATTATTCTGTAACGTGTGCACTAGGAGTTAGGAAGCAAGTTCAGGGAGTGTATTTCAAATCAAATCAAATTTGATTTGTCACATGCGCTGAATACAAAACACCTGTTGTATTCAGCACATGTGACAAATAAAACTTGATTTGATTTGAAATACAAAAATACCTTACAATAAAATGCTTACTTACAAGCCCTTAAAACCATCAATGCAGTTTTAAGAAGAATACCACAAAAAAATATGAAATAAAAGTAACAAATAATTAAAGAGCAGCAGTAACATAACCATAGTGAGGCTATATACAGGGGTACCGGTACAGAGTCAATGTGTTAGGGCACCGCCTAGTTGAGGTAATTGAGGTAAGATGTACATGTAGGTAGAGTTATTAAAGTGAATATGCATAGATAATAACAGAGAGTAACAGCAGCGTAAAAGTGGGGAGGCAATGCAATAGTCTGGGTAGCCATTTGATTAGATGTTCAGGAGTCTTATGGCTTGTGGGTAGAAGCTGTTTAGAAGCCTCTTGGACCTAGACTTGGCACTCCAGTACCGCTTGCCGTGGGTGTGCGGTTGCAGAGAGAACAGTCTATTACGGTGGAGTCTTTGACAATTTTTAGGGCCTTCCTCTGATACCGCCTGGTACAGAGGTCATTCCTGGATGGCAGGAAGCTTGGACACAATGAAGTACTGGGCCGCACGCACTACCCTCTGTAGTGCCTTGCGGTCGGAGGCCGAGCAGTTGCAATACCAGGCAGTGATGCAACCCGTCAAGATGCTCTCGATGGTGCAGCTGTAGAACCTTTTGAACATCTGAAAACGTCTCATTTAATAAATGGACCTAGAACAAAACAAGTAACAACACGAGTAGTGTACAGACATGAAACAACGGAACAGAAACAATAACGCCTAGGGAAAGAACCAAATGGAGTGACAGATATAGGGATAAAAGGAAATCTGTAAGGTGATGAAGTCCAGGGTAATCTGATGAGGTGCTGGTGCGCGTAACGATGGTGACAGGTGTGCGTAATAATCAGCAGACTGGCGACCTCGAGCGCCGGAGAGGGAGTATACGTGACACCTGTTGTGTATCTCATTTTAGAAACATGTACTTTCTCTCTCTTTTCCACTCTTCCTCTCTTCCTCGCCACTCTGGAGCACAAAACTATTCTGCCGTTTCAGCCGTTAACTTCTTACTGCTGAAATACCGTTAATGGGATTGATTTGACAACAGCCAGTGAAAGTGCAGGACGCCAAATTCAAAAACAGAAATCTCATAATTAAAATTCCTCAAACATACAAGTATTATACACCATTTTAAAGATAAACTTGTTGTTAATCCCACCACAATGTCTGATTTCAAAAAGGCTTTACGACGAAAGCACACCATCTGATTATGTTAGGTCAGCGCCTAGTCACAGAAAAACACAGCCATTTTCCATCCAAAGAGAGGAGACACAAAAAGCAGAAATAGATATAAAATTAATCACTAACCTTTGATGATCTTCATCAGATGGCACTCATATGACTTCATGTTACACAATACATGTATATTTTGTTCGATAAAGTTCATCTTTATATCTAAAAATCTCAGTTTACATTGGCGTGTTATGTTCAGTAATGTTTTGCCTCCAAAACATCTGTGATTTTGCAGAGAGTCACATCAATTTACAGGAATACTCAACATAAACGTTGATAAAAGATACAAATGTTATGCATAGAATTAAAGATATACTTCTCCTTAATGCCACCGCTGTGTCAGATTTCAAAAAAAGATTTATGGCAAAAGCACACCATGTGATAATCTGAGTACAGCGTTCAGCCACCATACAGACACCCGCCATGTTGTGGAGTCAACAAAAGTCAGAAATAGCATTCTAAATATTAACTTACCTTTGATGATCTTCATCGGAATGCACTCCCAGGAATCCCAGTTCCACAATAAATGTTTGTTTTGTTCGATAAAGTCCATCATTTATGTCCAAATACCTCCTTTTCATTCACGCGTTTAGTCCAGTAATCCAAATGCGAGCACTAAGTCCAGACGAAAAGTCAAAAAAGTTCTATTACAGTTCGTAGAAATATGTCAAACAATGTATAGAATCAATCTTTAGGATGTTTTTATCATAAATCTTCAATAATGTTTCAACAATTCCTTTGTCTTTAGAAATGAAAAGGAACAGCCCTCGCTCTCACGGCCGCACGTGAGACTTAGCTCACGGCATTCTGCCAGACACCTGGTTCAAACAGCTCTTTTTTGCTCCCCCTTCACAGTAGAAGCCTGAAACAAGGTTCTAAAGACGGTTGACATCTAGTGGAAGCCTTAGGAAGTGCAATCGGACCAAATGTACACTGTATCTTGGATAGGCAAAGACTTGAAAACCTACAAACCGCAGATTTCCCACTTCCTGGTTGGATTTTTTTCTCAGGTTTTTGCCTGCCATATGAGTTCTGTTATACTCACAGACATCATTCAAACAGTTTTAGAAACGTCAGAGTGTTTTCTATTCAAATATAATAATAATATGCATATCTTAGCTTCTGGGCCTGAGTAGCAGGCAGTTTCCTCTGGGCACCTTATTCATCCAAGCTACTCAATACTGCCCCCCAGCCATAAGAAGTTAAAGAAGTCCAGCTGTTTACATTAGAAAACAAAAGTCAACAACTGAAATGGCACACATACTGTAGAACTTCACTGTAATACAGTCCAATGAACTACTAATATTACATTACAGGCAGACATCCCAGACATAAATACTTCTTTAACTGACCTTTCTTCAGATATCCTAGGAGATGAAGCATTACATTCAGAACGATTAAAGTTGTTTCCTTTGTTAAATCCTCTTTCCGCTGAGAGTTCACACTGCACCAGTGTTTAATCTGCAGATTCTGCTTAACCAGCCTCATCTCTACAACCTCCAGCCTCTCCTCTCCAGGGACAGGTCGTGGCTGATTGTCCAACCATACCCACCTCATCTGGGCTTGGATGGAAGGGGTGACCCCCTGAGCCTGGTGGAAGAAACCAAACCTGTGTTTGCATTTTGGGAACATTTTTGCCCAATTTGCCCAATGGGCCTGTCTTGTTTTTTTTTGTCAAAACGATCATTATCTGGTTAATAACGGGGCCTGGAGGAAATAAATGGTCCAGTATGTTAGGAATGCCAGGGATGATTTTGGTCCCAGTCCGCCCCTGCATGTGCGTGTGCTTCTGTGCGTGTTTGCGAGAGAGAGAGAGACCTTGTGCATGGTATCAAGGTCAGTTCAAAGCTCTCGTTAAACTCTTGATTTTCTCACGCCATCTTATTTAGGCTGAAAGAGAAATATGGAGAAATGATGAGGAGAGATGATTTTCCCATTAATTAACGGTTTGACCAATTTGACTTCAGATACAAATGTTTTGAACACCTTCTCCAAATGTAAAAATGCTGAAGTTGCTCCAAACATCACATTTCAACAAAAACATTGACAGCCTGTGTTGCCATGGTCGATTGTTTGAGTTACCTGCTACTGCTGCATTAGTTCAGAATAGTCAGGTTAAGGGTTAAGGTTTGAGATAGGGTTAAAACCCCCAAAATTGAACAAGTGTCTAGCACTTGGATTGAACACGCGACCTTCAGAGCCAGAGCTCGCAACTTACAACCATCCATCACCTCTGTCTACAACGCTCTAGCAAAACCCAAAACCCAAGACAACTGTTGCCCCTAGTGGTGGGTTTTTGAAGGCATTTCCCGACATCCTCGGTACATGGATGGACATCCAATTTCGAAGTGAAGCTTGAGTGACCTGGCTGGTTCCAAATACTGTGCTGTTCACCGTGAGCCCCAAAGACAGAGGATGAGAGAAAAAGGTAGAAAGAGAAAGAGAGAACAGTAATAGCACTCTGTTAATCTAAGGACAGATTAGATGAGTCTGAGCACCATTAGCTGTGTTTGCCCAGGGGCCGGCCACACACACACCCAAACACACACACCCAAACTCAACCTCACACACACACACACACACACACCCTCTCACACAATGTGATACCGGCTTTGTGATTATAGACCAAGGCCAAAACTCAGTTGTTTTCTGAGTACATTCCTTCCACAGACTCCCCACCATACAATCAGCTGATTAAACGTTCTGAATACAAAGCTTGCTTGAACTAGGACAATGTGTGTGCTTGTGGGTGCATGCGTGCATACTTGCAGTTGGGTGGGTGTGGGTGTGTGGTGCTTTAATGATGATAGCAATCTACTGCAGGCAGGTTTTAATTGCCGCTTTCCTCCGGGCCGTCAGAATATTTTGTCTTGAAGACAGACACTTCCAGCACACACACACCCACCCTTCTTTTTTAATTTTACATATTTGCATTACAGTCTCTATGCACACTCACGTGCTCACACAAACACGCTCACACTCCAACACACACACTTAATTTCCTCACCCACACACTCCGGAAGTCTTCATAATTACTGTGTAAGTCTATGGAAGAGGGTGAGAACCATGAGCCTGCTAGGTTTTGTATTGAAATCAATGTACCCAGACGTGGATGGAAAATCGCTGTCCTTCGAATGTTGTTAAGGCTTCTATTGACCTTCAATGCAAAACAGTGTTTTAATCAGTTCTTTGGGGACGTGAATGTATTTTGTATTTAAAAAAAAAAAGAAATTCATTGAGTAGGATGGTCCTCACTTTCTTCCTCTGAGGAGCTTCCACTAACACTCCTGTATCCCTGCACATTGTAAATATGGTATTGGCACTGACCCTGGAACTGACAACGAATATAGCTTACTTACTTTCTCGTGTTTTTCTTATTTCTATTTTTGTTGAGTGTTTTTGTTCTACTTTGACTTTATCATTTTTTTTAGTAATACTGCATTGTTGGGAAAGAGCAAGCAATAAAGGCTATTCACTGAACTTAGAGCATGTGACAATAGAAACTTGAAACACACACACACACAAAATGTTAGAGCTTTATATGGCAATGATACTAGAAAACCGGAGCTACGGAGATGTACAGTGGGGAGAACAAGTATTTGATACACTGACGATTTTGCAGGTTTTCCTACTTACAAAGCATGTAGAGGTCTGTAATTTTTATCATAGGTACACTTCAACTGTGAGAGACGGAATCTAAAACAAAAATCCAGAAAATCACATTGTATGATTTTTAAGTAATTAATATGCATTTTATTGCATGACATAAGTATTTGATCCATCAGAAAAGCAGAACTTAATATTTGGTACAGAAACCTTTGTTTCGGCAGTGTATCAAATACTTGTTCTCCCCACTGTATCTGGTGTGTGCGCACATGAGTGCCTGCTTACATGAGTGTGTGTGTTGCCGTGGGGTTAGCACTATATGAAGGAGTTGAGTAGTAAAAGTATGAATAAATATCTAGGGTAAGTTTCATGTTATCCAGCTACTGTTAAAGGCTAGTCAGAGAGGTAAAGATGACAGTCAGAGCCACACATCTCTAAAGAGGATAGTACAGAGTTCACAGAGCCTCATTACTGTTCTTAGAAAATACCCATTTCAGGCTGCGAAGAGCAAGACACACATTCTACATGACCATTCCTGGTACTCTGTTCCTTGGTCTTAGACCCACTTCTCACGCAGGTCTAGGATTCGTTTCAGCCAGGGTTTAGTTGTGTTTCACACATGCTTTATGGCGCAGATCGGGACACCAAATGCTCTAAGGTCAAAACCCTACAGAGATATATATATATATGTGTGTTTTTTACCTTTATTTAACTAGGCAAGTCAGTTAAGAACAAATTCTTATTTACCTAAGAACAGTGGGTCAAGTGCCTTGTTCAGGGGCAGAAAGACATACTTTTTCCTTGACGGCTCAGGGGTTCGATCTATCAACCTTTAGGTTACTGGCCCAACGCTCTAACCACTAGGCTACCTGCCACCCCGATACAGTCACAACCAAAATTATTGTCACCCCGTGATATAGATGATCAAAAAAAGACTAGAAAATAAATACAAATACTGAGCTACAGTGTATAGTTTGCTCAAAAATGTTTACAATTGTTATGATTTTTTTTAAAGAGCTCTATTTTCACGTAACCCAGCAAATGTAAATGCTTGGAGTTTGCTAAACGGCATTTGGATTGGAGCCCGTCCTATGGTCAGATGACATGAAAATAGAGCTCTTTGGCCATGCACCACAGTGGTGGGTTTGTCGTCAAAAGAATGCAAACGCAGAAAATAACCACATATCACTGTAAAATAGGTTGGCTCACCTTTGATGTTACAGGTCTATCTTGCTTCCACTGGTCCGTTGGGCCCTCATTAAGGTCAATGGCATCATTAACTCTACCAAGTACAGGGCATTTTAGCCAAAAACATGGTTGCCAGAAAGGTGAAACTTGGCCACAATAACCCCAAGCACACGTCACACTCCATAAAGAAATGGTTAATTGACCACAAAATCAACATTTTGCAATGGCCATCTCACTCTCCGGGAATTGAATCCCATTGAAAACCTGCCATTTGAATTGGAGAGGGCAGTCCATAAGCGCAGACAAAGGATATCAAGGATCTGGACTCGGAGTGACCGAAAATGTTAGTGGCCTACTATTGAAACAGATAAATGAGGCTGTCAACTTAGTCAGAAATTCACAGGTTTCAGATGTAATCGCTTAACATTTTAAGCTAAACATTCTGATCTGTTCCATTATTGATTATAATACCTTAAGTAAGTGGGTACAGTACATGGCGTACACTTGCGTATACCCTCCACTGCGCGTGTGCGCGCCCACACACACACACACACACACACACAAGGCAGGTAGCCTATCATTTAGAGCGTTGGGCCAGTTAGAGCGTTGGGTCACTAGTTCAAATCCCAGAGCTAACAAGGTGAACAAGCTGTCTAAGTGCCCTTGAGCAAGGCACTTTACCATAATTGCTCCAGGGTCGCTGTTGATAATGGAAGACCCTGGCTGTCTCAGGAGGAGATATGATATGCAAGAAAACACATTTGCAATTCACACATTAATACACACTTGTACATGTGTGAAAAAGGCCAAATATAACAAATATACAAATTATTATTATCAAACACACACACACACACACACACACACACACACACAACCAGGCAAACTCAGATAACATTCAGCAATACCGAATGGGATAATAGTCAAATCCCACTCGGACAATGTTCAGCTTTACACCATTTGTTGGTAATCAGCCCCCTTCACACCTCCTCTCATGCCCTAGAGTGTCTAAGACACAGGTGTCAAACTCATTCCATGGAGGGTCGAGTGTCTGCGGGTTTTCACTCCCTAACTTGGACTTTATTGATTAATTAAGGTCACTGATAAGTCAGGAACTCCCCTCACCTGGTTGTCTGGGTCTTAATTGAAAGGAAAAACCAAACACTAGGCCTTCCATGGAATGAGTTTGACACCCCTGCCTTAAGATAACTATATTTGGTGCTAGGTAGAACACTTTTTGGTAATAAAGAACCCCTCTATGAAGGGTTCTACCAAGAACCTTTTTATCCTCTAGAGGATCTTCCTAGAACTCTCTATGAATGGTTCCACCAGCCTTATTAGCCTTTAAGATGAAATATTATGATATTACATATATCATAAGGCTTTTCTTTGAAGGCCTATTTTCTACCCTAAAACAGTGTTGTTAGGAAACTCCTGGTTTACAGTCCACATCAGCCCTACTTGTCCCATTATGCTGGATTAAAAACTTAAATGTAATTCCTATTGGAATCCAGACAGAGTTAGGATATCCAACAAGTGGAATTATTTATCACCCGCAACGTGCATACCTTCTAAAGCTTCTAAAGCCATGACATAATTTTCTGGAATTTTCCAAGCTGTTTAAAGGCACAGTCAACTTAGCATATGTAAACTTCTAACTCACTGGAATGGTGATACAGTGAATTAAAAGTTTAAAAAATCTGTTGGAAAAAACAACTGTTGGAAAAATGACTTGTGGAAAACGATAGATTGTTAGATTGTAAGAAATTTGTGGAGTGGTTGAAAACAAGTTTTAATGACTCCAACCTACAGTTGATGTGGGAAGTTTACATACATTTAGTTTGGAGTCATGAAAATGCATTTTTCAACCACTCCACAAATGTATTTCAAGGCTTACCTTCAAACTCAGTGCCTCTTTGCTTGACATCATGGGAAAATGAAAAGAAATCAGCCAAGACCTCAGAAAAAAAATTGTGGACCTCCACAAGTCTGGTTCATCCTTGGGAGCAATTTCCAAATGCCTGAAGGTACCACGTTCATCTGTACAAACAATAGTACGCAAGTATAAACACCATGGGACCACGCAGCCGTCATACAGCTCAGGAAGGAGACGCGTTCTGCTCCTAGAGATGAATGTACTTTGGTGTGAAAAGTGCAAATCAATCCCAGAACAACAGCAAAGGACCCTGTGAAGATGCTGGAAGAAAACAGGTAAAAAAGTATCTATATCCACAGTAAAACAAGTCCTATATTGACATAACCTGAAAGGCTGCTCAGCAAGGAAGAAGCCCCTGCTCCAAAACCACCATAATACGGATTGCAACTGCACATGGGGACAAAGATTGTACTTTTTGGAGAAATGTCCTCTTATCTGAAGAAACGAAAATAGAACTGTTTGGCCATAATGACCATCATTCTGTTTAGAGGAAAAAGGGGGAGGCTTGCAAGCCGAAGAACACCATCCCAACCGTGAAGCACATGGGTGGCAGCATCATGTTGTGGGTGTGCTTTGCTGCACGAGGGACTGGTGCACTTCACAAAATAGATGGAATCATGAGGAAGGGAAAATTTTGTGGATATACTGAAGACATCAGTAAGGAAGTTAAAGCTTGGTCGCAAATGGGTCTTCCAAATGGACAATGACCCCAAGCATACTTCCAAAGTTGTGGCAAAATGGCTTAAGGACAACAAAGTCAAGGTATTGGAGTGGCCATCGCAAAGTCCTTACCTCAATCCTATAGACAATTTGTGGGCAGAACTGAAAAAGCGTGTGCGGGCAAGGAGGCCTACAAACGTGTCTCAGTTACACCAGCTCTGTCAGGAGGAATGGGCCAAAATTCACGCAACTTATTGTGGGAAGCTTGTGGAAGGCTACCTGAAACATTTGACCCTATTTAAGCAAATTAAAGGCAATGCTACTAAATACTAATTGAGTGTATATAAACTTCTGACCCACTGGAAATGTGATGAAAGAAATAACAGCTGAAATAAATCATTCTCTCTACTATTATTCTGACATTTCACATTCTTAAAATAAAGTGGTGATCCTAACAGACCTGAGACAGGGAATTTTTATTTGGATTAAATGTCAAGAATTGTGAAAAACTGAGTTTAAATGTATTTGGCAAATGTAAACTTCCGACTTCAACTGTGTGATATATGTCAAAAGTAAACCTTGAATTTGTAGGTTGAAAACCTCTTGTGGCCAGGGTTGACCTATTTTATGAAATGCCATTGACTGATAAATATAAAGAAATAGATATTTGATAGGCTGATGAAAAAATTATTGAAGGATATAATCACTGCCACCTGGTGAGAGCTATCATAGGCCAGGTTATCTGATTGGACAAGCTTCAATGTAGCTTTCTATCTTGTGCAAGTAACAGTTTTAATTGGCTGATATGCATTTTGAGCTGGAGAAACTACCATACGCATTTCATAAGGCCTGAGTTTGACCCTAACACAGGGACCTGGAACTCATACACATCACTTTGAACAAAAATCTCCCAGCATGCTCTTTTGCAAGTAGATTTTTAGAGTTATTTGTGTCATTATCTATGTTGGTGCATGTACATTGATTGATTAATTAATATTAGGCTACTCAAATATACATTTAACATTTTCTAAACTAATCCAACATGTTATTTGTACTTATTGCACTCATTACTGAAATTGTTGTTCCAGTTAAGATGCTTTAGGTAGACTCATAGCTTAGTCTTCCTAACCCTATCAGTCATTCTGATTACAAATTGCGGGTGATTAAAATGTTAAAACGTAACTGCAAGGTGGCCTGTAAACCATGAGTTTCAGCCTATTGTATTACACTCCCAGATAAAAGGTTTAGATTTGTTGCTAATGGGGTACAAACACGAATCACTTTGGTGGTACCCTGTAAGGTCATCCTTTGTACCTTTTAGTTATAAGTGCATAATTGTACCCCAGTTCATACCTCCAATCACATCAGGCCTGCAAGTAGAGTTGCAAAATGACTTTCCCAAAATGCCCAGTTTTTCCAAAAATCCTGGTTTGATGGCTTGCAAAGTGATGTGTAATTCCAGTACAACAGTACAACAGTGGCCTCAGTATTCAAAATCAGGCCTCAGTATTCCAAATAGGAGAAAGAATGTTGAAACAACACTTCTCCCTGTATTGTATTGTTTACATGCATGCGGCAACCTCTGTTTTGAAACTCTTGGACACTATCATTCCGCAATATGTTTTATCACAGAGGACAATTTAAGGACTTATCATTGTAGACTGTATACAAATGTGGGATGGACCTCTCTGTCTGAAAGAAGAGAGCTTCATTATCTTTTATTTATTTACAAAGCAATCTTACAGAAACTCCCTTCACATGTAACTTCATTAAGTTAAGAATCATAAGTTACCGAACGCGTTCTCAGGAATGGATAACACTAGGGATCCCTTCAGTCTCCACAGAGCTGGGAAAATCTAACATTTTTTGCATCTAATTTGTGGAACAATCCGCAGAGTTCACTGCAGTTAGATGTGCTGGTGCCACTCAGGCAGTTTAAATGATGATTGATTGAGGACCTCAATGTAGTTGAATGTGACTGCTTTTATTAAACATGTTTATTTTGTTATCGTGTGCTGAATTATATTGTTTTGTACACACAGTGTAGAGTGGGGCAAAAAGTATTTAGTCAGCCACCAATTGTTAGTCAGCCACCTTTGTCATTGCCAACAAAGGGTATATAACAAAGTATTGAGATAAACTTTTGTTATTGATCAAATACTTATTTTCCACCATAATTTGCAAATAAATTCATTAAAAATCCTACAATGTGAAGTAGTGTACCTATGATGAAAATTACAGGCCTCTCTCATCTTTTTAAGTGGGAGAACTTGCACAATTGGTGGCTGACTAAATACTTTTTTGCCCCACTGTATGTGTATGTTTTATTATTCTGTTTTTATTGTAATGTATACAGGACTCTCATGTAAAATATATATTTTAATCTCAATGTTTAAATAAAAGTGGTAGTTGGTGCCAGGCACACCGGTTTGAGTGTGTCAAGAACTGCAACGCTGATGTGTTTTTCCACGCTCAACAGTTTCCCGTGTGTATCAAGAATAGTCCACCACCCAAAAGACATCCAGCCAACTTGACACAACTGTAGGAAGCATTGGTGTCAACATGGGCCAGCATCCCTGTGGAACACTTTCAACACCTTGTAGAGTCCATGTACTGACAAATTGAGGCTGTTCTGAGGGCAAAATTGGGTGCAGCTCAATATTAGGAATGTGTTTCAAATGTTTTGTACACTCAGTGTATGTATGGTAGTGTGTTAAATAAATATAAATGGTGATGACATATTCACTTTAGGATCATGTCTCTGTCACTAACCAATACAGTCATGGGTGGCAACTCTACAATTTACTCGAAAGGCAAGGCATTCTGGGATATATTTGTAAAAGCCTTTACACTAAGCAGTGTGTTAATTCAACTCTGTTCTCACGCCCATGAGCTGCCTGTCAAATTCACAGAAAGCCCTTTACAGTGTAATGTCCTACAAGAAGAATAGTGAAAGAGAGAGAGAGCAGGATGAGGAGATCAATAGAAAGTGGCGCTGATTGGGGAGAAACTGATTTCAGAAGAGACACACACATGGCTGAACACACCGGCACCTAACTCATTTGACTTTCATAAAGGTAGATCTGTGGGCGTTTTTTTTTTTTTTTTTAGAGGAGCTTTGTTGCCAGGTGACAAATGGTTCCACAGGTGCAAAAACATCTGTGGAGGATGAGAGAGAGAGAGAGAGAGATAGAGAGAGATGGGGGAGGTCAGGACCCCCCGAGGAGAAAATTATTCACATAATTATTCACATTCTCATGGACACACACACACACACCTGAGGAGCGTCAGGAGCCCCCCGAGGAGAAAATGTAGTAATTATTCACGTTCTAAAGGAAACACACATAAACAGGTGAATGTCTCACAAAACCATATGACCTTGAAAAAGTGTATATTGCTCAGACCAAACACACACACACGCACACACACACACACACACCTGTGGAGCGTGGTGGCCTGAATAAATTGGCTCATGTGACGTAAACTACTCCAGATGCTCAGAGTCACCTTGAGAAAAAGAGAGGGCTGACAGGTGATGAAGGAAGAAAGAGAATGAAAGGGGGGTTGGATTAGATAGAGATATTAGTGGAATATGAGAAAATAGAAAGGGGGTGGGGATAGGGGGGAGAAAAGAGGGGTATGATTAGGGAGGGGAGAGGAGCGGTTGGATTAGGAAGAGATTGTCACGCCCTGACCTGTTTTACCTGTCCTTGTGATGGTCTCCACACCCTACAGGTGTTGCTTATTTTCCCCAGTGTATTTATCCCTGTGTTTCCTGTCTCTCTGTGCCAGTTCATCCTTTCTGTTTCAAATCAACCAGCCTGTTTTTCCCGTGCTCCTGCTTTTGCTGTTCTCTGTTCTCTCTTTTGCCTGTCCACGACTATTCTCTTGCCCTGGAACTAATAAATATCAAGCACTCAAACCATCTGCCTCCCGTGTCTGCATCTGGTTCTGGCCCTGAGCCCTTATGGAGATATTAGATTGTGAATGGGAGGAGAAGAAAAGAGAGAGGAGGGAGGGAAAGTGGATACCTAGTCAGTTGCACAACTGAAAGCATTCAACCAAAATGTGTATTCTGCATTTAATCCAACCCTCTGAATCAGGAGAGAGGGGGTGAGTGTGGAGATGTTGGGGAGCATGACAAAAGGGACCATGTTTTGTTTCTAATAAAATATACGTTGAAGATATCTATTAATTTCAACTATAATACTATAAGATATTTTATTAACAATCTGTGGTAGTAGTTCAATTCCAGTAGTCTATTGCAATATTTTGACTGATATTTGGTATTTCTATTCCTTCCATATTAAATATTTTGTACCCTGCACCTGAGAAGTGTTTGATGTGTGACATTTTTTTTGATTAATTGTGTGCCACTCACGTCATGTCTGAGTCACTCTCCAGATCAGACGACGTGATTGGCTTAGCCAGCAGGAGCGTTAATTACCTTGGCAACGCCAAGATTCCAGGCTCGGTGCCCACATTCATCCCATCCATCACAGCAGCCGGAATGACTTTAGTATTACGATACGAAGATTTCGAAATTCCAATCCAAAACTGTTAACTGACGTAAATGGGCAGACGTGACACACTAGACATCAGTAATAAAGGTTGCGCTCTGGATAGCGTCTGGACTGACCACAGGGAAACACATTGAAAAATAACACTGGTGAGCAGATTCTGTTGGAGCTTGTTTGAGGAAAACTGTAACATAAAAAAAAAAAAATCCAAAAGTTTAGTCCTAAAGTTTGAGATGTGTTTCTTCAAACAATATCAAAATAAAGAAAATGGGAAAATCGTCATTAGTCCGAATATATCTGATTACAAAACAAAACGGATCTTTATTTTGTAGAAATTAATGCAGGATTTGTTATGCCAGTGGGATGCAGACAGACATTTACAATATCTCAAGAATCGTGTGTTGAGTGGCAGATAACAAAGACGCCATTTCCTCTTTCACAAAGAAACCCTCAAAATGTTTGATGAGGAAAAATGATTATGTTGCTTTACATATTGGGCACGATATGATCATTTTCCATCTAGAGATTTTGCGGTGTGATTTGTCATCACTTCTATGCTGTCACCAGCCTATTAGACCAGAGGATCCAATTCTGAGACGGTCCAGTTTCTGAATGGTTCCAGGATGGGTTTTGGGGAGCAATTTGTGCGTGGCACAGGGACTGGTGAGGTTCTTTATACAATGGTGTGTACACAGGCCATACATCATCAGTACTGTCAGACACACATACACATATTGTACACACACGCACACACAAACACGTGCACGTACACGCCCACAGTCTACAGACAGTAACCATGACAATGGAGAGCTTTTCCCTCCATCATTACGTAAAGAGGCGGCTCACATTGTTGTTGACTATACTCAAGATGTCACCAAACTGTCGCCTCTATGTGTGTGTGTGTGTGTGTATGTGTGTGTGTGTGTGTGTGTGTGTGTGTGTGTGTCTGTGTGTGTCACCAGGCTGTCACCTCTCTCCTCATCCTTCCAAGGTGACAGCCCCTGTGGTCTGGCTGGCATCAATCACCCCAGCAAATGAACTACCCCACCACAACCTGCCACAGAGCCAGTCCCAACAAGGAGCGTGGCCGGGCTGCCAACGACACACATAGAGACACATTTGCCAGGCTGCCAAAGAGCTACAGAGCTCCCACTGAACCCATAGCCCTCTAATTAACTGGAGGTGTAAGTCTCAACCCCTCTGGACTCCCTCACCCCTCCTCTCTGCACCCCTAACACCAAGCAGCCAATATAACCGGTATTATTAACTGACAGATACATTGTGAGGTGAGAGATATTCCTCAGGTTACTCATGTTATTATTATCACAGAATTGCATTTGTTCTACATGAGGGATATTGACCATGTTCCAGGGTTTGACACTCTTTTTCCTAGATTAGCACAAAAACCCGGAGATGAAAAAGATACGATTCTGAATAGGAAGAGAGGAGATGAGATGAGAGGAGAGGAAAAAACAGAGTACATTGAGAGAGGTGAGGATAGAGTTCATTCTGGTTTTAACCCCAGAGGAAATCGGCATGTACGAAGAGTCCATTAATAAGAGTCATCTCATCGTTGTTCCCCATCTGACCAACACATTTTCCCCCTCCAATAGAGACAGGGGAACGACCTGCACCGTCTGGATTCACAGATGGCAGAATTCTGGCCTCTCTCTCTCACACACACACACACACACACACACACACACACACACACAGGCGTCTTGAACACCAACAGCTGATCAATGTTTCCAAAGATTAGGATTACAGTTTGAGTTAGTGTGTGTGTGTGTGTGTGTGTGTGTGTGTGTGTGTGTGTGTGTGTGTGTGTGTGTGTGTGTGTGTGTGTGTGTGTGTGTGTGTGTGTGTGTGTGTGTGTGTGTGTGTGTGTGTGTGTGTGCTAGAGAGAAATGAAGACAGTATGTCAAACTGCAGTTTAATCTATGGCCACTATGACTAGTATAGGACAGTAAAACACTGGTTATTACACCAAAGACACCATGCCATTTAGTCTATAGTTCACCCTGAGGTATATGTTTGTGTGTGTTTGTTTCAAAGCAGTAAATAGTAATGGATTTCTATCACATTTTCATCCCACTCTAAAACATGCTGATTATTATTTTGAGGCTGCTATTCTTTACTGTATCGTAATGTCTCTCACTGTCTGTTTGTCTTCCTCTTTCTCTGCAAAAAATCACATTTCTGTTGTCCTACATTTCCTGTAGTTCTCTGTTGGTTTCAGAGGAACACAGTAGTACCATAAGTCTTACAGTATGCTAGCAGTAACATTCCATAAGTTCCATCTAAGTTCTCGGAGTTCCCTTTCTCTCAGGTCTCTCTTTGTAGCACGCACGCACACACACACACACACACACACACACACACACACGTGTGTGTTTTACTCACATACACCGGACAGGTCTAGTGAGGCATCCCCCCAACAGCCAGGCTTCCCCCCAAAAATGACAAAGAAAAAATGTATCTTTCCTTCTCTGTGTTTCATAAATGTCCTTCAATTCCCGGAGAAAGCAGTCAAGTGAATTGAACAGCGCCCCTCTGTCTCTCTATGTGTAGCCAGCCATCTATGCTGTCTGGTCAAAAAGAGTATGACTATTGCCGACCATAGCATTGAATGCCTCACTTGATAAAATAAAAAAAACAATCGGTGTTGAGCTCAACTGAGTGAGCTCAGCTGTGAATGGTGCTGGCACAAGAAAAGAAAGTGTCAAAGGAAGCCAGTTTGGATTTGGCATTATGCCAATCACATCACATTTGAAGCAAAACATCATTTACAGAACTTGAATTGTTACATTTCGTTGTCCTCATTTGGCTAGCTAGCTTTAATCGTCCCTTTCCTAAATTAGCCATGGATGGAGATAAGGATTTGGACTTGTGTTTTTACTTAATTCTCTATGCTGGCCAACGATTATAACTGTGCTTCTGATCCAACCATAAATCCATACATTGTGTCCCTGGACTGAGAGGAGGGTAGTTAAACATGTAGCTAGATGTAATAACTTTCAACGTTTTTAGTTTTTGTATATTTCTCTTTTTTTTATTATAATTTTTATTTTAGGTATTTTCTTAAAACTGCATTGCTGGTTAAGGGCTTGTAAGTAAGCATTTCACTGTAAGCTCTACACCTGTATTCTGCACATGTGACAAATACAATTTTATTTGATGTTAACTAGCTCGCCTGGTGGATCATTGCACCTGAAAGGTAGTTAGGCCATATGACTGTTTACGCAACATGAAAGAGGGTGGCATTTCTCTCTAAGTAGGGTGAGTTAACATGTTTTTGTACTTGCACGCACAGAAATCAGTACCATGGACAGCCACATCATATTTAGCTTACGTTGATTTGACTAAATCGTTTTTGGTAATAGTTAGTTGTCAATGTATTAGACCAAGCATAGTTTATTATAAGTTGAAGGGGTGCTGGAATAGTGAACACAGCCACTGTTTTATTTATATTTTAGTCATTGATCAGTCATTAAACAGCCATCAATAACAGAGGCTGCTGCCAACATACCGACTCAAATCTCTGGTCACTTAAATAAACGGAATTAATAAAGGTATCACTATTCAGTTTAAATAATTCCACTTTAATAATGTTTACATATCCTACATTACTCATCTCATATGTATATACTATATTCTATACCATCTACTGCATCTTGCCTATGCCGCATGCCATCGCTCATCCATATATTTATATGTACATATTCTTATTCATCCCTTTACATGTTTGTATAAGGTAGTTGTTGTGAATTTGTTAGATTACTTGTTAGATATTACTGCATAGTCAGAACTTGAAGCACAAGCATTTCGCTACACTCGCATTAACATCTGCTAACCACGTGTATGTGACCAATACAATTTAATTTGATTTAACTTACAGTTGACGGGGGCAGGTCTAGCAGGGCAGACATTTGACGAACTGACTTGTTGGAAAGGTAGCATCCTATGATGGCACCACGTTGAAAGCCACTGAGCTCTTAGGTAAGGCCATTCTACTGTCAATGTTTGTCTATAGAGATTGCATGGCTTTGTACTCAATTCTATACATCTGTCAGCAACAGGTGTGGCTGAAATAGCCGAATTGGAAGGGGTGTCCACGTACTTTTTTATATGTAGTGTCTGTAAAAGGGGAATAGATAGACACTCACAATCAAATGCAAACAATTCACCCAATGAAGTCATGAAACAATGAATGAACACAAATTGGCTGGAGAGAGCACATTCTGGAAAGAGACATTGTGCATTTCTGCCCAACACTCCCCTTCTTGGACTGTGCCATCCCCGCAGCCTACACAATGGATTAGTCTCGGCCTCCCCAATGGATTAGCGTTGGATTCGTTCCCTGAGATGGGTGCAAATAAGAGTT
Source organism: Oncorhynchus tshawytscha (assembly GCF_018296145.1). NCBI lineage: Eukaryota > Metazoa > Chordata > Actinopteri > Salmoniformes > Salmonidae > Oncorhynchus > Oncorhynchus tshawytscha. The sequence goes on along the minus strand of NC_056453.1, from coordinate 16,057,607 downwards.
TGTCTGTGATGTACACGTCGAGGAACTTAAAACGTTCCACCTTCTCCACTACTGTCCCGTCGATATGGACGGGGTGGTACTCCCTCTGCTGTTTCCTGAAGTCCACAATCATCTCCTTTTTTGTTGTTGACATTGAGTGAGAGGTTATTTTCCTGACACCATACTCAGAGGGCAGTCACCTCCTCCCTGTAGGCTGTCTCGTCGTTGTTGGTAACCAGGCCTACCACTGTAGTGTCGTCTGCAAACTTGATGGATGATTGAGTTGAAGTGTGCATGGCCACGCAGTCATGGGTGAACAGGGAGTACAGGAGAGGCCTGAGAACACACCCTCTCAAGCTTAATGACGAGTTTGGACGGTACTAGGTTATCAGGTAGGGTGGAGGTGATATGATCCTTGACTAGTCTATCAAAGCACTTCATGATGACAGAATGAGTGTAATGGGGCAATAGTGATTTAGTTCAGTTACCTTAGCTTTCTTGGGGACAGGAATAATGGTGGCCAACTTGAAGAAGGTGGGAACAACGGACTGAGATAGGAATTAGTTGAATATGTCCATAAACACACCAGCCAGCGGGTCATCGCGTGCCCTGAGGACATGGCTAGGGATGCCGTCTGGGCCGGCAGCCTTGCGAGGGTTAACACGTTTAAATGTTTTACTCACGTAGGGAGGAGAGCCCACAGGCTTTGGTAGCAGGCCGTGTCAGTGGCACGGTATTGTCCTCAAAGCGAGCAAAGAAGTTGTTTAATTTGTCTGGGAGCAAGATGTTGATGTCCGCAACCGGGCTGGTTTTCTTTTTGTAATCCATGATTGACTGTAGACCCTGCCACATATGACTCGTGTTTGAGCCATTGAATTGTGATTCTACTTTGTCTCTATACTGATGCTATGCTTGTTTGACTGCCTTGCGGAGGGAATAGCTGCACTGTTTGTATTCGGTCGTGTTTCCGGTCACCTTGCCATGATTAAAAGTGGTGGTTTGCACTTGCAGTTTTGGGAAGGTTTTAGTCACAGCGGATACATCTCCGATGCACTTGCTAATAAACTCGCCCACCGAGTCAGCATATACATCAATGTTGTCTGAGGCTATCCGGAACATATTCCAGTCCACGTGATGGAAGCAATCTTGAAGCATGGAATCCAATTGGTCAGACCAGCATTGTATTGACCTGAGCACGGGCCGTTTCCTGTTTTCGTTTCTGTCTATAGGCTGGGAGCGACACAACAACGATATTCCGAAGGCAGGGAGTGGGAGGGCTTTATATGCATCGCGGAAGTTCAAGTAGCAATGATCCAGAATTCTGCCAGCTCGTGTCGCGCATTCGATATCCTGATAGATTTTAGGGAGTATTGATCTTAGGTTAGCTTTGTTAAAATCCCCAGCTACAATAAATTAATCCTCAGGATGTATGGTTTCCAGTTTACATAGAGTCCAGTGATGTTCTTTCAGGGCCGATGAGGTATCTGCTTGGGGCAGGGAAATACACGGCTGTGACTATAAGTGAAGAGAATTTTCTTGGAAGATAATGCAGTTGGCATTTGATTGAGAGGAATTCTAGGTCAGGTGAACAAAAGGATTTGAGTTCCTGTATGTTGTTGTGATTACACCATGAGTTGTTAATCATAAGGCATACACCCCCGCCCTTCTTACCATAGAGATGTTTGTTTCTGTCGGTGTGATACGTGAAGAAACCGGGTGGCTGTACTTACTCTGACAACAAGACATTTTTCCGTGAAACTGAGAATGTTACAATCTCTGATATCTCTGGAATTTTGTCCACCTTGCTATTTAAGACTGGACATTGGCAAGTAATATGCTAGGAAGCAGTGGCGGGTGTGCTCGTCTTCTGAGTCTGGCCATTAGGCCGCTCCGTCTGCCTCTCCTGCGGCGACCGCGTTGTTTTCGGTCGGCCTCTGGGATGAGATCGCATGTCCAGGGTCGAGGTCCGAAAAAATTATTATTGCATGCAAAAAACGCAGTGGTGTTGATAAGCCGCTTGAGAACATCCCTGTTTCTTCATACTTTCTCATTGTGCGCCGTTTGAATACACAGACCCTTGTGATCATCGATGCAGCTTTTTCCCCAGAAGCTTGAATCTGATGAGGGCATTTATATGCTAACCTGCTTCTCTTTTGCCATTTAGCTAAATGATCAATGTTCTTCAGGTCACTCTAACCCCCTTTCTCCTCAAGGCTCAGACTTTCCAAAAAGCAGGCAAGACAGCAATACAGGCGGCTTGATGAAAGTCTCCCTGTTAACTATACTTTTGATACCAATTGGTATTGAGCACCCTCACCTTTTAATCCTTCTTAATGAAACTGATCTCAGGTAGAGGTCGGCCCTCAGTTTTAATTGACATATTTTCTGTGTACCCCAGAGAATGAAAGGGGTTCTTCACTCACTCGAGCTGGTAGCTCACTAGCTACTGCTACTTGTTACTGAAGTTAGTACAATTTATTTAAATTTGCCTTGCTAACTGGACACAAAAACAAAAGTTCTAAAACCAAGAATACAAATTATCTCCCTCCTCCATTTCCTGTACTTTGAAGAAACTAATATGAATTAAAACCAAAATATGCTCATCTATCACTTTTCAATCTCTATCCAAGCTTCTCAACACAGACAGACCCCCCCCCCCATAATGCTCTGCAGCACAACCCCAATACAACACACTAGGTTCATTCTCTGATGCTAATCCTATGATTGGATGGACATCATGTCAGTTCACTTCCTTCGTGGAAGTGGTCATAATTAGGTTTTGAAGTCAATGTACCCCAAGGAGGACAGAAGCTAGCTGTCGTCCGGCTACACTCTGGTTCAAGCCCAGAGAGTGCTGTTGAAGTTATTACTGTATAGGCCTTCATTGAAAAACAGTGTGTTTTAATGAATTACCTGGTGACATATGAGTATATTCAGTATAGTTTTATCAAAAAAGGATAACTTGTAGTGTTTTACTATTTTTATTTGTATGAAATTTCACTGAGGAGGATGGTCCTCCCCTTCCTCCTCTGAGGAGCCTCCACTGCTAGACATTGAGAAATTTGAAAGTCTAACAGAAATGGTGCAATTTCAGCAGGACTTTTACAGGCTCATTGACTCAAGAGCACAGCAGGAAAATCTCTCTCTCTCTGTGACAACTCCCCCATCCGGAGTGAGTATGATCACTCCTCATCCTTAAACTGCCCTGCAGATGAGCAGCCCCAAGAGGAAAGTCAAACCCCCAGCACTGAACAGACCCAGGTCCCACAACTGCACTTCTCCATTGTTGAGAGAGACACATTCACAGAGATGGTGGAGCTCACAGAGCTAGTCCACAGAAAACAGACCCACAAAGCAGAACAGCACAACACCCCCCCCATCAAAACACGGAGGGCTGAAGGTGGAAATAGACGGATGTCTGGCTGCACGCCGGACTCAGGTGAGAGAACTTAAGGAGGAGAGCGAGGAATACATGGCATATCTAACATCATGAAGGAGGAGGGATAGGAACAAGGAGGAGGTGAGAAAGCTGAGGTGTGACAGAGAGCAGAGAACTCCCCCAGAGAAGCCAGCAGAACAGCCCACCTCAGACCCGAACCACAACCTCAACACCACAATGGGAGAGACAACAGGACCCACCAACCCAACAAACCCCACCCCCTCCTAACACCCCCCCTGATATCCCTCCTGACAACCCCACACGGATCCAATGAGGACACACAAAGCCAGAGAATTGTGCTCCTCATTGACTCAAATGGCAAATACATTCAAGAGAAAAAACTTTTTCCCAAACATAAAGTGGCTAAACTCTGGTGCCCAAAAACTAGGTATGCCCTGGAGCTGTTGTCAGAAGACAGACTAGGATCTCCCAAGCCACATCATAATCCACAAGGGCACAAATGACCTGAGGGCCCAGCAGGGTGGCCACAGCACTCTAGGGAGTGATTTTTTAAAAACAAGCTTCTTCCACTTTCCCCAATGCATAAGTGGTCATCTCCACCCTGCCACCGTACAGCGGGTGAATGCAAGCATTTCCGGGGACTGTGCCTTTAAACCTAATGTCTGCCTAGCCCACCACAACAACCCTGGACTTGAACAGACTTCACGACCAGGCCCACCTCTACAAGGCAGCAACCCCAACTTTCGTCAGGACCCTGAAGTATGTCACCCTAAACCGCAGTTCCGGCACGTCACACAGGAGCAACAGAGCAACGGACACCCCGCCCAGACCACCGAGACACCCTCCCAGACCAGCGAGACAGCCTCCCAGACCTGCGAGACAGCCTCCCAGACCAGCGAGACACCCTCCCAGACCAGTGAGACACCCTCCCAGACCTGCGAGACCCCTTCCTGAAGGCCCTGCATAGGGAGAACCCACGCCAAGAGGACCTATACCCTGACCACAGCATCACCAGCCACATCCCAACCAGCCGAATCCCCCTCAAACAAACCTTGGTCACACCCTATATAGGGCCCCCATATCAGGCCTATGCCCCTTCTGCCCCCTCATGCCCCCCTGCCTCTGCAGTAAGGACCTCAGAATGACAGATGCACATATGCCCAGGCCTTGAGCAGAGCAACAGGCCCAAACCCCAGTAAACACCCACCCAAGCCCTATCCTGCAACCTAAGAGGTATGTATCAGATGCTCAATATGCTCTGCTCACACCTGCTGTAATGGTCGAGTCTAAACCAAAGGAAAACAACACTAGACACTATGGAACACAAAGCTTTTATAATCACATTCTGGCATGTACAAGGTCTGAGGTCATCTGACTTTCGACCAAAGAGCAGGAACCCAGACATCAAAGAAATTCCATGTTTCTTGTAGGACATTGTCATCTTACAAGAAACATGTTATAGAGGAGACTGACCCACTGTTTGCCCTCTAAGTTACAAAGAGCTGGTTGTCCCATCCACCAAACTACCAAGTGTGAAACAGGAGATCAGACCTAACACACTCTTAAATAAGTCAAAATAGGAACATTTTATATCTTGCTAGAACAAGGAAATTATCTCAAAGAAAAACATTTCCTCATGTGTGCTACCTATATCCCCCCAATAGAATTCCCATAATTTAACGATCACAGCTTCTCTATCCTTGAGGGGGAGATGAAACCACTTCCATGCCCAGGGACCTAAATACTAGAACTGGACAAGAACCTGACCCTCTCAGCACACAGGGGGACAAACACCCACCTGTGGGTGACAGTAGTCCCTCACAAATATGCCCCCCTAGACACAACTATGACAAAACAACCAACAAAAACAGGTCACAGGTCAACTCCTGCAGCTCTGTTGCATGCTGGGTCTGTACATAGTCAATGGTAGGCTTTGAGGAGACTCCTATGGTAGGTACAGTACACCTATAGCTCATCTCTTGGCAGTAATACTGTAGACTACTTTATAACCGACCTCAACCCAGACGCTCTCTCACTGTCAGCCCACTTGCGACCCCTATCAGATCACAGACTACTTGAAGAATTCAATACTCATTAACAAGGCATCAAAGCCAAAGGAACTGCACATTATGAAATGATATAGCTGGAAGGAAAATAGTGTAGAAACCTACCAAAAAACTATTGGGCAACAACAAATTCAATCTCTTTTAAACAACTTCATGGACAAAACATTTCACTGTAATAGTGAAGGTGTAAACTTATCAGTACAAAGCCTTAATGGTATATTTGACCTTTCAGCTTCCCTATCAAATCAAAAATGTTCAATCAGGCAACCTAAGAAAATTTAAAACAATGAAAAATGGTTTGATGAAGAATGCAAAAACCTAAGAAAGAAATTGGGAAACATAGCCAACCAAAAACAACATGAGCATCCATGTGCCCTCTTCCGGGTTCCTTGCTAGGTTCAATATATACAGGTTAAGGGTGCATTCGTAAATTAACTTTGGCTATGTACGATTTCAGAGCACTCGTCTGTGTGCAAGAGCGCTGAATAACGGATGCATTTTCAAGCGTGCAACACGTTGAATATGACCGTTGTCAGTAGAAGTCGGCAAAAAATGTCATTATATTGTTGCCAGCAGCACAGTTACAGTCACCAAACGATACCCAGAAACGAGACCCAGAAAACTTGTGCCTTCCGTATGGTGAATCACAATACAATACATAAAAGCACTATGGAAAAAGAATGAACAGCACGTCAGAAATCAGCTCAATGTGATTGAACAATCCATAGAATCTAACCATTTCTGGGAAAATTGGAAGACACTAAACAATCAGCAAAGTCATCTATCCAAAACAGAGATGGATAAACCACTTTTCCAATCTTTTTGGCTCTATAACAAAGCAAAAACATATACATGATAAATGACAAATCTTAGAATCAGCTATTAAAAACTACCAGAATTAATTATTACATTGAATGAACTACAGGACAAAATACAAACCATGCCACTCAGAAAGGCCTGTGATATTGATGGAATCCTAAATTAAATGATAAAAATATACAGAGCACAAATTCCAATTGTATATGCTTACACTCTTTAACGTTATCCTCAACTCATCTTCCCCAATATTTGGAACAAAGGACTTATCGCCCCAATCCACAAAAGTGGAAATCCATTTGACCCCAATATACGGGCACAAGGTGAGACCCAGATGCAGACACAGGAGGCAGATGGTTAGAGTCCAAGATGTTTATTAACTATCCAAAAGGGGTAGGCAAGTGAATGGTCATGGACAGGCAAAAGGTGAAAACCAGTACAGAGTTCCAGAGGTACAGAGTTCCAGAGGTACAGACAGGCATGCAGGCTTGAGGTCAGGGCAGGCAGAATGGTCAGGCAGGCGGGAATGGAGTACAGAAAATAGGCAAAGGTCAAAACCAGGAGGAGGATTAGTAGAAGAGAAAACAAAGCAGGTGCACGAGGAAAAACCACACTGGCTGACTTGAACATACAAGATGAACTCGCACAGAGAGACAGGAAACACAGGGATAAATACACCAGGGAAAATAAGCGACACCTGGAGGGGGTGGAGTCAATCAGAGGGACAGGTGAAACAGATCAGGGTGTGACACCCAATAACTACCATGGGATATGCATCAACAGCAACCATGGGAAAATCCTCTGTATTGTCATCAACAGCAGACTCGTACATTTTCTCTGTGAAAACAATGTGCTGAGCAAAAGTTTAATTGAAGGATCACGTATTCACCCTACAAAACCTAACAAACAAACAAACCGGAAACAAAGCAAAGTCTTTTCAAGCTTTGTTGATTTCAAAAAAGCTTTTGACTCCATTTGGCATTGAGGTCTGCTATACAAATTGATGGAAAACAGTGTGGGGGGGGGAAACATACAACATTTATAAAATCCATGTACACAAACAAGTGTGCAGTTAAAATTGCAAAATAAATGTTCCATAACAAAGCCAAACCTTCCATAACAAAGCCATCACCTACAGAGAGGTTAATCTAGAGAAGAGTCCCCTAAGCAAGCTGGTCCTGGGGCTCAAACAGACCCCACAGAGCCCCAGGATAGCAACAGCAACAGAGTTAGACCAAATCATGAGAAAACAAAAAGATAATTACTTCACACAATGGAAAGAATTTTCCAAAAAACTGAGCAAACTCGGATTGTTATTTGGCCCCAAAAAGAGAGTACACAGTGGCAGAATACCTGACCACTGTGATCGACCCAAAATGAAGGAATGCTTTGACTATGTATAGACTCAGTGAGCATAACCTTGCTATTGAGAGAGGCCGCCGTAGGGAGACCTGGCTCCCAAGAGAAGACAGGCTATGTGTACACTGCCCAGAAAATTAGATGGAAGCTGAGCTGCACTTCCTAACCTCCTGCTAAATGTATGACCATATCAGAGACACATATTTACCTCAGATTACACCAACCCACCAAAGATTTTCAGAAAAAAAATCAAATCTCGATAAACTCCCATATCCATTGGTTGAAATACCACATTGTTTGATCACAGCAGCAAGATTTGTGTTCTGTTGCCACAAGGAAATGGCAACCAGTGAAGAACTAACACCATTGTAAATACAACTAATATTTACTGTATGTGTATTTATTTTCGTTTTTTTTCTATTTGCACATCATTATAACACTGAACATAAATCAAATCAAATCAAATCAAATCAAATTTTATTTGTCACATACACATGGTTAGCAGATGTTAATGTGAGTGTAGCGAAATGCTTGTGCTTCTAGTTCCGACAATGCAGTAATAACCAACAAGTAATCTAACTAACAATTCCAAAACTACTGTCCTAATATGACATTTGAAATGTTTATATTCCTTTGAAACTTTTGTTTGAGTAATGTTTACTTTGTTTATAATCTATTTCACTTGCTTTGGCAATGTAAACATATGTTTCCCATGCCAATAAAGCACTTTGAATTTAACTGAGAGAGAGAGAGAGAGAGAAGAGAGGTAGTTGTTTAGGCTAAATTATAGATGGGCTATGTACAGGTGCAGTAATCACCTGTACATAAAGTGCACACCCATACTGTATATAGAGTAGGGTGAAAAGGCGCTTTGGTGATGAAAAGTAAGTTCCTTTTGTTATAAAATACATTTTACCAAGACAAATATGACTATTCATGTTCTGAATTGTTCAGTGGGGTCTTTCACTAACCTATCATTAACATTATATCCAAAAAGTCAAATTCCATCACCTAATACAGCCTATAATAAGCAATGAGCTATGTTAACATAGCGATGCAGGTTTCTCGTAACAGCTTTTGAGGATTTTATATTTTGTGGTCGTGGACATTTTAAAGTTGTTTCCGTCGGTCGCAAAAAAAGCTGAATTAGCATGACACGAGCTGAATTAAATGTAGGTTTTGAAAATGAAAGCTTGTTAAATGTAAATGTGCTCTGTTGACATTTCACAGAGATTAGAGGTCGACCGGAATGGCCGACTAATTAGGGCTGATTTCAAGTTTTCATTACAATCGGTAATCAGTATTTTTGGACAGCAATTTGCCGATTAAATTTTTTTAAATGTTTTTTTTAACACCTTTATTTAATCTTTATTTAACTAGGCAAGTCAGTTAAGAACACATTCTTATTTTCAATGACGGCTTAGGAACGGGTTAACGGCCTTGTTCAGGGGCAGAACAACAGATTTTTACCTTGTCAGCTCTGGGATTCGTTTTTGCAACCTGCCGGTTACTAATCCAACGCTCTAACCACCTGCCTTACATTGCACTCCACGAGGAGCCTGTGTGGCAGGCTGACTACCTGTTACGCGAGGGCAGCAAGAAGCCAAGGTAAGTTGCTAGCTAACATTAAACTTATCTTGTAAAAAAAACAATCAATCTTAACATAATCACTTGTTAACTATACATGGTTGATGATATTACTAGTTCATCTAGCGTGTCCTGCGTTACATATAATCGATGCGGTGCCTGTTAATTTCTCATCGAATCATAGCCTACTTCACCAAACGGGTGATGATTTAACAAGTGCATTTGCGAAAAAAGCACTGTCGTTGCACCAATCTACCTGACCATAAACATCAATGCCTTTCTTTAAATTCAATACACAAGTATATATTTTTAAACCTGCATATTTAGTTAATACTGCCTGCTAACATGAATTTCTTATAAGTGGGGAAATTGTGTCACTTCTCTTGCGTTCCGTGCAAGCAGTCAGGTTATATGCAGCAGTTTGGGCCGCTTGGCTCATTGCGAACTGTGTGAAGTCCATTTATTCCTAACGAAGGTGTAATTAATTTTCCAGAATTGTACATTGTTATGACATAACATTGAAGATTGTACAATGTAACAGCAATATTTAGACTTAGGGATGCCACCCCCATTAGATAAAATACGGAACGGTTACGTATTTCACTGAAAGAATAAACTTGTTTTCTAAATGATAGTTTCCGGTTTCGACCATATTAATGACCAAAGGCTCGTATTTCTGTGTGTTATTATGTTATAATTAAGTCTATGATTTGATAGAGCAGTCTGACTGTGCGATGGTAGGCACCAGCAGGCTCGTAAGCATTCAATCAAACAGCACTTTTGTGTGTTTGCCAGCAGCTCTTCGCTGTTTCAAGCATTGCGCTGTTTATGAGTTCAAGCCTATCAACTCCCGAGATTAGGCTGGTGTAACCGATGTGAAATGGCTAGCTAGTTAGCGGGGTGCGCGTTAATAGCGTTTCAATCAGTGACATCACTCGTTCTGAGACTTGGAGTAGTTGTTCCCCTTGCTCTGCAAGGGCTGCAGCTTTTATGGAACGATGGGTAACGATGCTTCAAGGGTGACTGTTGTCGATGTGTTCCTTGTTCGAGCCCAGTTCGGAGCGAGGAGAGGGACAGAAGCTATACTGTTACACTGGCAATACTAAAGTGCCTATAAGAACATCCCAATAGTCTAAGGTATATGAAATACAAATCGTATAGAGAGAAATAGTCCTATAATAACTATAACCTAAAACTTCTTACCTGGGAATATTGAAGACTCATGTTAAAAGGAACCACCAGCTTTCATATGTTCTCATGTTCTGAGCAAGGAACTTAAACGTTAGCTTTTTTACATGGCACATATTGCACTTTTACTTTCTTCTCCAACACTTTGTTTTTGCATTAATTATACCAAATTGAACATGTTTCATTATTTATTTGAGGCTAAATTGATTTTATTGATGTATTATATTAAGTTAAAATAAGTGTTCATTCAGTATTGTTGTAATTGTCATTATTACAAATAAATAAATAAAAATCAACCGATTAATTGGTATCGGCTTTTTTTGGTCCTCCAATAATCGGCATCGGCGTTAAAAAAATCATAATCAGTCGACCTCTAACAGAGATACACTTGTTTTTGTTAGAAATCCAAAAATGTTCTTACAGGAATTGTGAATTAATATGAAAAAGCATATACTAAAATATGAAAATACTACACATAATTTCTCAAAAATGATATCCATCTTACCTCTATATTCTTTAATGACCTGCAGATTCGAGAAGAAAGATAATGAGTTCAATGGGATAGTGAGCCTGTCAGGTAGCAAGTAGCCTTAATTCTTGCACAGAATCCAGCCTAGTTGACACAATGCAATTATGTAGATTTTTGACCACTTTTTGTCTCTGGCTTGCATTGATTTAGTCACCCTAATTATGGCCATCCTACAAGGGTAAAAACTACAATAACTTTTTAACAGATTATAATAGAGACATGAGGTTTGGACATTTTTTTAGAGGGTTATCTATACAATATTATTTTACCCATTGTTTAATAAATGTGTTTTGTGTATTAAATATTTGTGTTTTTGATTGGTCACCCTTCATAGAGGGCATAGGGACAGTGATAATAAGACAGAAACAGATGACAGAGAATGAAGCCGGCAGTCAGAGATAAAGAGAGATAGAGCGACAGGCGCAGAGGCAGACAGTGGTCAAAAGAGAGAAACATGGGACAGAGCAATAGAGTCACACAGAGAGATCAAAAGAGAGACTCACAGGCACGTCCGTCCAAAATACCTTTAATTGTTCTTAGTGATTAATTACAATGTGGAAAAATCAGGTAATACAGATACTAGAATAGCTTTCAATGACCTCCTTTAGCTATAATTTACAGTGAGAGGAGGGAGGGGAGAAATAGTAAGTTCAGCCATCATTACACAGAGAGAGGAGCGAGAGAGCGGAAGAGAGAGAAATAGAGAAAGAGAGAGGGGAAAAGGAAGGGACTGGGATGGGACTGGGAAAAAGATGGAGAGAGAAAGAATATCAATCAAAGTAAATGCCTCACCAAGTCAGTCAGTTCTGCCATTATAAAAGTCCTGAAAGATATGCCTGAATAGTTATTGGTTATTAGAAACTATATATATATATATATATATATATATATATAGTATATATAGTTAATATATATATATATATATATATATATATATATATATACATATATATATATATATATATATATATATACATATATATATATATATATATATATATATATATATATATATATTAATACATTAATATAACACTAAAACAACAAATAGCATGATATATCTACAGTATATATTATCTATATCTAAATATAGAATACATATACGGTGCATTGGAAAGTATTCAGACCCCTTGACTTTAATCAATCGTTACATTACAGCCTTATTATGAAATTGATTAAATCTTTTGTTTCCCTCATCAATCTACACACAATACCCCATAATGACAAATCTAAAACAGGTTCATACACATTTTTTACAATTTATAAAATAAAAAAAACATCAATACCTTACTTACGTAAGTATTCAGACTCTTTGCTATGAGACTCGAAATTGAGCTCAGGTACATCCTGTTTCCATTGATCATCCTTGAGATGTTTCAAAACTTGATTGAAGTCCACCTGTGGTAAATTCAATTGATTGGACATTATTTGGAAAGGCACACACCTGTTTATATAAGGTCCCACAGTTGACAGTGCATGTCGGAGCAAAAACAAACCATGAGGTCGAAGGAATTTTCCGTAGAGCTCCGAGACAGGATAGTGTCGAGGCACAGATCTGGGGAAGGAAACCAAAACATTTCTGCAGCACTGAAGGTCCCTAACATAACAGTGGCCTCCATCATTCTTAAATGGAAGAAGTTTGGAACCACCAAGAATCCTCCTAGAGTTGGCTGCCCGGACAAAATGAGCAATCGGGGAAGAAGGGCCTTGGTGACAGGGCAGGGAGGTGACAAAGAACCCAATTGTCACTCTGACAGAGCTCCAGAGTTCCTCTCTATGGAGAGACCAGAAAATAGCTGTGTAGCGACGCTCCCCTTCCAACCTGACAGAGCTTGAGAGGATCTGCAGAGAAGAATGGAAGAAACTCCCTAAATACAGGTATGCCAAGCTTGTAGCATTATACCCAAGAAGATTCTAGGCTGTAACCGCTGCCAAAGATGCTTCAAGAAAGTACTGATTAAAGGGTCTGATTACTTACGTAAATGTGATATTTCAGTTTTGCAAAAATGAATAAAAACCAGTTTTTGCTTTTTCATTATGGGGTATTGTGTGTAGATTGATGAGGGAGGAAAAACAATTTAATCCATTTTAGAATAAGGCTGTAATGTAAAAACAATGTGGAAGAGGTCAAGGGGTTTGAAAACTTTCCGAATGCTCTGTAAATCTGATGAGAAGCCCTATTAGATTGTGTGCTGCTGTGGATGTATCATCCATCCAGTGTGATGTGCTCAGAGAAGGCACATATCTAGTATCAGCCTACCTTCCCAAAAACCTTACCTTAACCATCAGGGTGGGAACACAAAACTGACCGTAGATCAACATCCAGGATTATATAGCTTCTCACTTCTACAGCTGAAACCTTTTTATTGCACTGTAGATACACACAAAAAGGGCAGGATTCAATCCGTATCCCCACAGTATCACGGAAGACCCGCGCTATAGCTCATTATAGACAATGTTCCCACATTTGCAGAGACTGCACTTACAGTAAACCCTGCATGTCGGCTCAATAGGAAATTATCTTTGCCTTTTAATGCCGATCTTTCTCAATACTTCCGCGATAGGGATTGTGTCCAGCCCTTAGCTTTCCGTTTTCCTTACCAATATACAGTGTGTTCAGATCTACAACGGAATCCTTTTTATTGCAATTCTTCTCCAGATTCTTTAACTGTGCTCCTACTTATAGAAATTGCTGGGTTGTCATGGCCTTGTACATAGAAGTCAATAGATACAGGTAACTGTGATCTTGTTAGTGTGTATGGTTGTGGGAGGTTATTTGCTTATATGGAGAGCTGAAGACATGTTCCCCTTTCGCTCGGCTCAGTGGAGAAGGAAAAAACCTGGTAAGGGCTGACAACACACAGAGCACACACAGCACACATACACACACACACAGAATACACACACACACAGCTCTCTGGACTATCTTTGAGAGCATCTGTCCCACACAGCAACACTACTGACTCTGTACATCGTGGCCACGTAATACAATGCACAGAACACAGGAATATAATGTTTCAAAGCAGCAAGTAAATTCAACATTCCATCAAAAGCCAAGGGTGCTTCAAAGGGTTCTCCTATAGGGACAGCCGAAGAACCATTTTAGGGTCTAGATAGCACCTTTTTTCTAAGAGTGTGAAATTTGAAGAAAAATGGACATCACTGTGCTAGGCTGAGCTAGCTGCAGTACAGTCACCTCCACTACACATCCTCCAAAATGGCCAATTAACATTTAGTCAAACACTCTACTTTGTCTGTTCAATAAGGAATAAGGAAGTTCAACTGTCCAACCTACCTACCCCTCAGCTTACCACCTTTACTGTACAAATCCTTTGTGTACATGTTTCTGTGTATGAGACATATCCCACCTTCCTCTGAAACGGTCACTGTGGATCACAAATCTTAATTGTGGTAGTCTATATTCGGTATATTCTATTGTATAAATCCCAGTATGTAAAGTCTGCAGTGTTTGTCTGTGTCTCTCAGACCTCTGACTCCAGACTAGACACGCGTCCCCAGGGCTGGGTCACACAGGATCTGTCCTCAGACCTCAAACCTACTGATGTATCTCCTCTCTGGGGCTCTAAGCCCGGATCCTGGTCCTCTCGGTAACCTCCATTGGCCCCATAGGCTCCATACAGACTGTCCTGGTACAGCAACCCCCTCTGGCCTCGAAAGCCACCACAGGGCAGGAGCTGGCATACTGGGCTGGGACTAGAGTATGTCCCGGGGCTGGGGCTGGCGTGGTTGCTGGATGCCTGGGAATGGGCCTGGAGGTCCAGGGGACCATGGTAAAGAGGCAGCCCAGGGTAGGAGGTTAGATAGTGGGAGTACTGTCTGCTGAGCAGGTTGGTGGCTCTCCGGATCCCCCCAAGGCCTACCCCCCCTCCGCCTCCCTGACCCCCCAGCATGGCCTCCCTGTAGGTGGGCAGGTGGGTGGAGTTTGAGTACCGCAGCTTCTTACGTCCGTTCCCTTTCCTCTGGTCCTGCCTTATATGGAGATATGCATGCTGGCGAGTTGAGGTGGCAGGGTAGCATAGGTTGTTCCGGAGGGGGGCGGGGTTGTAGAGTTTAGTGGGAGTTTCTTGGTCGGCCATGACGCAGGGGAACAGGTCTGGTAAAGCAGAATGTGATTGGCAATCAAGGGATGTAGGCAGAGTTTTGTCCGGCTGGAGAATCCGCTCACTCCCCCAGGTGGCTCGGAGGAAAGATGGCCGTCGGTGGAGCCTCGGTCTGCCTGCCAGAACCAGCTCCTCCAGGGGAAGAGGCCAGGAGCCAACGCAGCCTTCTACCCCAGGACAGAGCATCGTTCCTGGGTACAGGGAGTCGGGCATCTGGGGTGAGACGTTGTTCTCCTGGAGGTGGTTGGCCCGGAGTTCACCCAGACACACCGTCTTCTCCTCCCTGCGCCTCCTCCACTCTCCTCCTCCTGATTCCCCTGAGAGGAGGCTCTTGCTCCTCCTATTCTTCCTGGAGGGTTCTGTGTGGGATGGATGGGAGATGGCAGAGGGGTGGTGAGAGAAGGGGTAGATGTCTGGCAGCTGAAGCTCACTATAGGGGATGAAAGGAGAGCGGGGATGGGAGATGTGCTGGGGCTCCACATACAGCCGACCTGTGGAGGGTTGAGAGTAGGAAGAGAGGGGGTCCCCTCCAGCCAGGTCAAGGTGAGGGCTACTGAGACTAGAAACAGAAAGTGGTCTGTCGTAGAGGGAGGAAGTGCGAGCCGGGAGCGTGTATCGTAGGGGCGTGGGTCTCGCCAGCCCCTTCTGCCTGTTCAGAGAAGTCACTACACCCAGCGTGCAGTATTGCGGGATGAAGGGGTGCTCGGGGGACAGGTGTGTGTGTGTGTTCTCTGTGACATGAGAAAACCCTCCTGGAACCATTTCTGTGGTGACCTGCTGTGGAATGTGGACTGGCAGGTTGCCGCCATGGCGACCCCAGTGTTCTATGGTCTTGGTGGCGTGGTCCAGTGAGGTCTCGACCTGGGCAGAGTTGACCAGGTCTTTAGCGGTGCGTAACATCTTAAGCATGTTAGCCTGGGCGTAGTTAGTTGTCAGATCTGAGTTTGCCAGGTTAGGGTGGTCTGGTTCCTCCACCCCGTTGAAGCAACTGTAGATTCCCTGGGAGATGAAAGAGAGAGGGAGAAAGGGATAGAGGAGGTTAGATAGAGGGAGGGAAAGTAGAGGAAGAAAAAGAGGAATGGGGGGGTAGAAGTGAGAAAATGATGATCTATTACACTTAAAACATGAAACATTCATCTTCTGCACATCTACCATTCCAGTGTTTAATTGCTATATTGTAATTACTTCGCCACCATGGCCTATTTATTGCCTTAACTCCCTTATCTTACCTCATTTGCACTCACTGTATATAGACTTTTATTTTTTCTACTGTATTATTGACTGTATGTTTGTTTATTCCATGTGTAACTCTGTGTTGTTGTATATGTCGAACTGCTGTGCTTTATCTTGGCCAGGTTGCAGTTGTAAATGAGAACTTGTTCTCAACTAGCCTACCTGTTTAAATAAAGGTAAAATAAAAAAATGAATGTAACTAAGGCTGGGAATGTCAATACGATCAAACTAGCAAGGGCAATGATTGCAATAATCACATCGCAATGATCAGTCATAACATTGCTAATAGGTTAGGGTATATATTTATGTAGCAAGCTAAAAACACAGATTCTAACGTTATCTAGCTAGCTATCAAGCTGCTAGGAGGATGTCATGTCATGCCATTGGAGGAGTGGGTGATTGACTGACTTCTTCCCCTCGTATCTTTTTTCGGAGCACCCTCGTTTGAGTTTGCCAGAGCACAGAACAACTGATGAATTTACAAATGCGCAACACCTGCTGAATATGACCGGTGTCAATAAATGTAGACAAAAAAAGTAATAGTTAGTCAAGAATGCACTAGATAACATGTAAACAGCCTAACCAGCTCTGCTACAGCCAGTAAAATTGTCAGAGTGAGGTGTTCTCTAATTTGTGTCTGGAAGTAGCTAGCTAGCAAGCTAGGCAAATTTAACCAGTCAGCTTGGGTGCTTGGTTGGGACAAGCATGCATTGGCAGGCAAGCTGCAGAAGGACGAGGAGGCTACAATTCCCCATGGTTCATCAGTACAATTTTTAGAGCCTACTCGCTGAAAACGTTTGAAAGGGTTTATCTAATGTTCCTTCGTTAGATATTAGCTCATCTTGCTCTGGCTAGCATTAGTTTTTTAACTTCTTGATGTGCGTAACTGCGGGAGAGAGAGCCTAACTTTTCATGGTTGTTTGATCAATAATACTGTAAAGTTCCCAAATGTAAGAGGACTCCCATGGTGTTAACACATTTGCAGAAATCCTTTCAGGTGTATTTTGTGGCTTTTGTCGAATGAGTTCTAATTATCTATAGTTGAGCTGTTGCAACTGCCTGTAAACACACAGTCCAGTTCAAAGTGAATGATGGCAGGGCCGTGTGGAAAATGGCTTGTTTGTATAAAGGCCTACTGTAGATCTGATAGGCTATAGCTCACCAGTCTCTGTAGACTCCGGGCCTGGACAAAACAGTTTTATTTACTGCAGTGTCTAAAGCCTTTTGTGACTAGGGGGCAGTATTTTCATTTTTGGAAAAATAACGTTCCCGTAGTAAACGGGATACTTTGTCAGGACAAGATGCTAGAATATGCATATAATTGACAGCTTAGGATAGAAAACACTCTAAAGTTTCCAAAACTGTAAAAATATTGTCTGTGAGTATAACAGAACTGGTGTTGCAGGCGAAAGAAAGCCTGAGGAAAATCCAATCCGGAAGTGCCTCATGTTTTGAAAGTGCTGCGTTCCAATGCGTCCCTATTGAGCAGTGAATGGTCTATCAACCAGATTACTCTTTCTCCGTATTCCCCAAGGTGTCTACAGCATTGTGACGTAGTCTTAAGCATTTATGTTGAAGAATACCCGTAAGCGGCTACATTGCGCAAGTGGTCACCTGATGGATCCCAGAGAGACTCTCGCGTAAAATACAGAGGTAGCCATTATTCCAATCGGTCCTACTGAAAAACTAATTGTCCCGGTGGATATATTATCAAATAGATATTTGAAAAACACCTTGAATCATCCGAGGCTCATCAAAGGTAAACGATTTAATATGATTGCTTTTCTGATTTCCGTGACCAAGTTACCTGCTGCTAGCTGGACAAAATGCTATGCTAGGCTATCGATAAACTTACACAAATGCTTGTCTAGCTTTGGCTGTAAAGCATATTTAGAAAATCTGAGATGACAGGGTGATTAACAAAAGGCTAAGCTGTGTCTCAATATATTTAATTTGGGATTTTCATGAATAGGAATATTTTCTAGAAATATTTATGTCCGTTGCGTTATGCTAGTTAGTGTCAGTCGATGATTACGCTCCCGCATGCGGGATGGGGAGTCACTAGAGGTTTGTGCAAACACCACGTTCTCACTCTATATTGCTATAGAATTTTCACATGTTCCTTACTATAAATAATTGAAAACGTGAAAATGACCATTTTCTTCTTGGGGGGTGTACATAAACAGATTTTTTAATCAAATTTCATGTTGCTAAAATGCTGTTAGTTCCACTTAAAATGTGTTTTTCACAAACATACGTTATTTTTTAAACAACTTCTTGTTTAAAGGTATTCTTGAAAAGGGATAAGCTAACAAAATAGCAACAATATCCTCTTTCATAACACCCGCTTCAGCCACTAAAAAGTAGTCGACAACAAAAGCTAGCTAGCTACACTGTGGGAAAAGCTACACTTCTGCTCGCTATTGCGCAGTGACCTGTTGGCCTTCAAGAAGGCAAAAGTTTCCATGCGTTTAGTAAAAACGGTCCCATCCATTAAGTAAAAATGTGATCGTTTGATTCCACTGTCACTCCAAAATGTTGCCCTAATACTGTTTTTTTTGGCAAATGCCTTCATCTAGATTCTGTTGGCCTAGCCAATGGCTGACTTAGCTAGCAAGATGTATCTCCCAGAAACCAGCAAAGAAAAATCCTAATTGGATATTATTTTCTCTTCAGTGTTAACGCTTTCCTTTCCAACAAAAACTGAAGAGATTAAATCAGAACAGCATTGAAAATAATAATATAATGATCATTATTATTATACTATTGTAATCATTATTTTAGCTTTCTCTGAAAGTGTAGAAGGCCCATTGTTCCCCGCTGTGTTTGGGTTAGTAATAATTTATAGAGCAGCTCAAATTTCCCTCAGCATGCATTTTTTCACTATTTTGAAATTCTAAAGAATCCATATGTTATTCTGAAATATGAACACTGAAATACTGAACATTTAGAACTCTTATTATGGTGGTGGTTTGACAAAATTACAATTATGGTCTTGAATTTGACATTTTTTTCGTCTCGGTCTTGATTCGGTCTCAATTTGCTCCTGTCTTGCTCTTGAATCGGTCTCGCTTTAGGTGGTCTCGAACACAACACTGGCTATAGGGATGTTCTGTATAATCAAGGGAATGTAAAAGGAATTCATAACTTCTGTAAACTGGCAAAATTAGTTGAATGAAATTACTTTCTTACTATATGTGAGGTGTAACTATTGAGCCTAGTCTTCTCTCTACAGGACGTCTAGGTTAGCTGAAGGTTAAAAACTTCTAATGGTTGGGGGGCAGTATTGAGTAGCTTGGATGAATAAGGTGCCCAAAGTAAATGGCCTGCTCCTCAGTCTAAGTTGCTAATATATGCATAGTATTATTAGTATTGGAAAGTGAAAAAAAACTGTTTGAATGATGTCTGTGAGTATAACAGAACTCATTTGGCAGGCAAAAACCTGAGGAGAAATCAAAACAGGAAGTGAGAAATCTGAGGTTGGTATGTATTCAACACAGTTCCCATTAAAATCCCTTTGAGATATTAATAATGTTGCACTTCCTAGGGCTTCCACTAGAGGTCAACTGTCTATAAAAATTTGAATGAGGCTTCTACTGTGTTGTGGGACTGAATGACAGCAGAATGAATCAGGTGTCTGGCAATCAGCCATTTTCTGGTCACACGCATTTCACATGATAGCGACCTGTGTTCCATGGCTCCTGAAGACACAAAGGAATACTCCGGTTGGAACTTTAATGAAGATCAATGATAAAAACTTCCTAATGATTGATTCTGTACTTAGTTTGAAATGTTTCTTCGACCTGTAATATAACTTTTTAAAGTTTTGTCCAATGTAACGCTGACCAGAACCAGCGTTTGGATATGTATACCAAACGCGCTAACAAAAGTAGCTAATTGAACATAAATAATGGACATTATCGAACAAATCAAGCATTTATTGTGGACCTGGGATTCCTGGGAGTGCATTCTGATGAAGATCATAAAAGGGAATATTAAGCATGTAAATTATGGTTTATGTTGACTACACAACATGGCGGATATCTGTTTGGGTTGTTTTGGTCTCTGAGCTCCGTACTCAGATTATAGCATGGTCTGCTTTGTCCTTAAAGTTTTTTTGACATCGGACACAGCGGTTGCATTAAGGAGAAGTGTATCTATTATTCCGTGCATAATAGTTGTATCTTTTATCAATGTTTATTAGGAGTATTTATGTAAATTGATGTGGCTCTCTGCAAAATCACCTGATGTTTTGGAACTACTAAATGTAACGCGCCAATGTAAATTCAGATTTTTTTGATATAAATATTAACTTTATCGAACAAAAAAATACATGTATTGTGTATCATGAAGTTCTATGAGTGTCATCTGATGAAGATCATCAAAGGTTAGTGATTAATTGTATCTATATTTCTGCTTTTTGTGACTCCTCTCTTTGGCTGGAAAAATGGCTGTGTTTTTCTGTGACTTGGCTCTGACCTAACATAATTTTTTGGTTTGCTTTCGCTCTAAAGCCTTTTTGAAATCGAACACTGTGGTGGAATTAACAAGAAGTGTATCTTTAAAATGGTGTAAAATACTTGTATGTTTGAGGAATTTTAATTGTGGGATTTCTGTTGTTTTGAATTTGGCGCCCTGCACTTTCACTGGCTGTTGTCATATCAATCACGTTAGCGGGATCTCAGCCCAAAGAGGTTTTAAAGTACTTAATGTCATCCGTTTTTGTCCAGAATATTAGGTAATGTGCTAAACGTGATATTTTTTTGCAATGGGAAGGAGTAGTTGTACCTGTCGATTGGGAATTGCTTAATGGTTGTGTTTTGTAATGTCATGATTGGGACCTACTGGCTTATTTTGCCTGAGTTTCTGGACTGCTTATCCTTAATCCACATGCTGCATGTGACTGCTGTCTTTCCATCGACCCTATGTAATGGTGCCTGGAGAAGTGGGTATAATAACATTTTGCCAAAAGTTCCCAAACGGCCCACCCAGCGAAGTAAAGGCACCCTGGTGTGAAATATCTAGTTTTTGTAAAAGTTTTCCTATAGATTTTTCTGGTTCTCACTCTCAATCACACTTATTTTAAATAAAAAAATAAAAAAAATATTGTCCACAACAATGCTTAAACCACATCAGTCTGATTGAGTGGGCCTGTCATAGCCTGGCTCCCCAGTAGGTGGGCCTCTGTCCACCTAGGTCCATCCATGTCTACGCCCCTGATGCAAACAGCGCATGATGACAATTGCGCATCACAAATAGCAGTGGTGTAACAACTTTTACTTCACTACATTCCTAAAAGAAAATGGTCTAATTCACACACATATCAAGAGAACGTCGCTGGTCATCCCTACACGTGCTTCATTTGTAATTGATGTCTGAGTGTTGGAGCGTGCCCCCTGGCTATCCGTAATTTAAAGAAACATGAAAATGGTGCTGCCTGGTTTGCTTTATAGAAGGAATTTGAAATGATTTATAATTTTACTTGTGATTCTTAAGTATAATTATTTTAGCAATGACATTTACTTTTGAAACTTAAGTATATTTAAAACTAAATACTTTTAGGCTTTTACTCAAGTAGGATTTTACTGCGTGACTTTCACTTTTATTTGAGTCATTTTCTATTAAGGTATGTTCCTCTTTTACTTTTACTCAAGTATATAAATTGGGTACTTTTTCCCACCACTGACAAATAGCCTACCAATCAACACTTCAGACTAAACCTTTTCATTAGCTGGTTTGCATACCCATTGTTGCATGAGTCAGCATTTACCGGCTACCAAAGTCATTCTTCTCTGAGCTGCTCCATGCCAAAAAAAGTTGAGTGCTGCACGCTCTTGCTACCTGCAGATGATATTCTGCTGAAACTAGGCTGTTTGCCCCGCCCACATGTGAATATATTTCACCTGCTTTGCGATGGTGGAGGCTTCTTTTGTGCACGATTTCTCTATTGTACCACATCATTGATACGTCGCATACCTCCACTACACTACTTTGACACGCATCAGTAGGGATTAATAAGTGAGTATATGCAATGCCCACTGAAAGAAAAGTAGGTGTATGGTTTATATCTACGTATAGCCTCCACTACTTTGTGTTCTACAAAAAGTGCACTCCCCTACATGAGTGCGCTGTTATTACAGTTGATGTCCATTCAGAATCGCAAACCTGTCAGACACTGAAGGCCTATAGGTTTGCCACTGCGCAAACATGTCTATAATAGATATGAAGGCTGTTATCATGCTGTATTCATGTTTGAAGAATATTTGGCCTGGCTGAATGGAATGACCGACACTCAATGTGGTCTCGATACCGGACTCGAGATCGAGACCTGTCTTGAGTAATACAACACTGCCTATAGCTAAACAAACACACACACACGCACACACACACACACTGAACAACCTTTCTGAGCAAATAGACTCATACTGCATCAGCAAACAGAGAGCCGAGTCTCCTGACTGCCCTGTTCACAGTCGACTGAAAAACTGACAAAGCCCAAATTAATTTGGCCCTCAGGGGCCCCCGTAGGGATTAATTATCAGATAGTCATTTAGCTGCAAATCTGATAAGCCCTGATACAGGCACAACTCTGCAATTACACTCTGCTAGAGCAGGACGTACACACACACTCTTTGTAAGAGTGGTGTTGGAGTTGGGTCTATAGATTTTTGGCTGGTAATGTTATTCCTTCCTTGCTCCTGCCTCTCCTCTCGACAACAACCACGCTTTATTTACATAGATTGGTTGTTTATTAACACTAATCTTGAGCTGGAATTGTAACTGTGGTTCGTGCTCATTATAACTATAGCTGGCAGATGATAATGTAGTCATTGAAATGATAGGCGGTGTAAACAGTACTAAGAGCTCATATCAGGCTTTATACATTGGCCACACATCCTCTCTCTCTTTCTAAACCTCTCTCACCCTGCTGATAGCGAGCAGGAAGTCCATGCGAGGAGACTTGTCTAGTTTCTTGCGTAGTTTCCAGTAGAGTAGATGTTCCCAGGCAAACACCAAGAGACTGAGCCCCATGGCCACCAGTAGCATGTAGAAGACCCCGGCCATGTTATCTATGTCCAGCTTACTACTCATCACCTCGTTCTTCTCATTCTGACAGATGCCTGACAGCCAGACCGTCTCCAAGCGCTGGGTGTCACCTGGGAGAGAGGAGAGGAGAGGGCCATGGTCATAATCCCCTATAATCCCCTTGAGGAGGGACTGGACTCACAAGTGAATAACTAGTCAGATTCAGCTGCTTTAGTTTTCTTTCAAATAAGGGTAGTCTATTGTGTAACGCATTATTTATGACTTACAAATTGGGGTTAGCAGTGAACAAGAGACGACTTCCATAATTCTACCGTATCAGTATGACCACAGATGGGTAATTGTACTGAAGCTCCTGTTATACCTATATAAGAAACCTTTTCTGTGTCTGTATGTGTGTGTGTGTTGTATAGTTTGTATTCCCAACACTGCACTCGTGATATCTCTAACACCTCCCTGTGGTTCCTTACGATCCTACTGTGATAGCGGATATTAACTCCTACTGTATGAGTGTGTGTGCCCATAATGGTTATCATCCTCACACCTCCCTACTGTGAGGAAGGATATTAACTCTCTCTCTCTAAGCTTCACCCCTGGTGCTGCTGCACACACTGTCATCAACAAATGGAGAAGTGCCAGCTCTACGGGTTGTGTGTGTGTGCGTGCGTGCGCGCGTGCACGTATGTGTTTGCAGTGGCACACCGTCTCCCAGGAACTGCAGCAAGGCCAGGTCAATGGGTCGTTTCCATCTGGAATCTTTCTGCAGGGCTATACCATAGCCTGTCGTGGCAAACACTTTCCCAGAGCCGATAGTCACAAGCTTACAGCCCTCATCCTTCCCTGCCATGTAGTTCAACACCGCAGCATCATAGATGAATGCGTCCAGCTTCCTATTGAATGACACAAAAAATCATCAGACAGTGATGTAATAAATCTCCAGATGATATTAGGAATGAGTTATAAAGTAGATGCACAGGGAGCCAAATAGAACTCCTTCCAGTAAATGGGACTAAATCCAATTTTTGGGTTAATGGACTGTAATTTATTTTGAGGTCATTGGGATGAGGGTTAGAGTTGAGAGCTGGAGGAGAGTTCAGTGTTAAGCGCAGTGCATTTTTCTTACCCTGTCTTGAGGCTGTTGAGGGCATCCTCCACTCCTTTCTGGTTGTATTTGACCATGTGTGCGTGCATGTCAGGGTAGTTACTTCTGATGTTCCTCTCTGTACTGCCGTTAGGGACCGTACCAAAACGGAATGGAGGGTAGTGCTCCTGAGGCTTCTGGAACTGTAGGAAGTGATGAGGAGAGGAGATTCAGTTCAATGAGATCTAATTCAGAGCCGTCCTATTAATTTCAAACTGATTCAAATAAATGCAGTTCCACTCAATTCAATTTAATTTGATTGAATGTCATTCTACCCTTTTCAATTTGTGTAGATTTGATATAATTCAAGGCCATTATTTTTGAGTCAATTCAATAGCCATAGATTGCCCGGACCTGCTGTTAGCCCGGACCTGCTGTTTTCGACTCTCTCTCTCTACCGCACCTGCTGTTTCTAACTCTGAATGATCGGCTATGAAAAGTCAACTGACATTTACTCCTGAGGTGCTGACCTGTTGCACGCTCTACAACCACTATGATTATTATTATTTGACCATGCTGGTCATCTATGAACATTTGAACATCTTGGCCATGTTCTGTTATAATCTCCACCCGGCACAGCCAGAAGAGGACTGGCCACCCCTCAGAGCCTGGTTCCTCTTTAGGTTTCTTCTTAGGTTCCTGCCTTTCTAGGGAGTTTTTCCTAGCCACTGTGCTTCTACATCTGTATTGCTTGCTGTTTGGGGTTTTAGGCTGGGTTTCTGTATAAGCACTTTGTGACATCGGCTGATTTGAAAAGGACTTTATAAATACATTTGATTGATTGATTGAGTTCAGTCTACCACACTCTAAAAAAAATGCTGCTTTAAAAACAACTCAATTTGGGTAAATATAGGACAGAACACATGTTGGGTTATTTTGACCCAGCAGTTGGGTCATTTAAGAACACATTGCCAGAGACAGGTTGGGTTGTTGATGCTGCAGTATTTAGCTAAAATCAGAGATGGGTCAAACAAATATCACAATAAATATTATGGCTGAACTCAAATGTGCTGGTTGATAAGATACCTGTATTTATGGGAAAAATGTTTGAGAAGGTTATTTTGTTCTTAAATTATATTGTAAATTGGAATGGTAGAGTTATGTCCTTCATTGAGTTATCAGAATTGTACGGGAAGGTCTACTCAATCCAAGAGTACAACCAATTGATTACAGCATTGCCCCAAAAATGGAGGAGGCGAGTGGCAGCGGGAGGAGGTAGGGAACTGGTCTGTCTGCCCAATATAAAGGATCAAAACTGGCGGAGGAATAAATAGCATAAATAGGAAAGTATACAAGTTTCATTTGAGGACCAGGATGTTGACAACTGTGCCAGACAGATTTCAAATTAGTTGGGAAGAGATTTTTGATGTACCGATTCCATGGTACAGGGTGTATGAGTTGATATATAAAATAACGCAAGATTCAAGACTTCGTGCTTTTCAGCTAAAATTATTATATAGAATTCTTGCCACCAACAAAATGTTGAATATTTGGGGCATAAAATCAACGAAGCTCTGCAGATTTTGTTGTGAGGATACAGAATCAATAGACAATTTATTTTGGTATTTCCCTCAGGTAGCCTGTTGCTGGTTTCAGGTTCAGGAATGGCTGAAAATGCATAACATTGATCTAAAATTGACCCTAGAAATAGTACTGTTAGGAGATTTGGAGAGACCGGGCCAGTCGATTACTAATATACTAATACTCTTAATAAAAGTATTTATCTTCAACACGCAATCTGTAGTTTCTATTTGATTAGATAGATTGCAATTGTACGTTAAACATCATAGCATAGTTGAAAGATATGTGTTGCGTAGAAACACGAAGTGGGTGGCCAGCAGAGATAGATGGGATGGGCTGAGGGAAGCTGAAGGTTGGTATGTGGAATAGGGTCAAGTGGGAGTGGAGTTGCTGTGTGAGAGAGAGAATGATGAAGAGAAAGGAAATTTAGTCCAAATAAAACATAATAAAAGTACATTTGAATGACACTAAGTGGCAGTGTTTTTACAACTAACGACGGTTTGCCTGAGTCTGATGCCGTGCAGGTGTTTGTAGATATATACACAGACTCTAATTCAAATAAACGCATACAAGAACACACACATACATGTAATAGTGCCAGACATGCACACAAACATATACAGTAGGCATTGCAGTTATGATTTCAGTTGTCCTTGATGTCCTTTGTTTGTTTTTTTTTAAATGTATTTTTATTTATTTATTGCATTGTTGTTTGCTGTTTTCGTCAGTCTTTTCCTTTTTTCTCATTAGTTCATTCTCTTGCTTGTTGGTGCATTGAGGGGTTCTTGAGGGTGGGGAATGGAAGGGGGGCTCTCGAATGGTTGAGCGACAGCTATTGGGGAACTGTGGGGGGGATCTTGGAGGGTTTGGTTTCACAAGATTGTGATCATGAAAAAGGAAACTATGACATATAATTTGTATCGCTATCAAGCACACGCACACTCACACATAAGGATGGCTCTGTTGCCGAAAGACTGATACATGTTTGATAGTGGTAGTAGACACACTCACACATAAGGATGGCTCTGTTGCGGAAAGACTGATACATGTTTGATAGTAGTAGTAGACACCCTCACACATAAGGATGGCTCTGTTGCAGAAAGACTGATACATGTTTGATAGTAGTAGTAGACACACTCACACATAAGGATGGCTCTGTTGCCGAAAGACTGATACATGTTTGATAGTAGTAGTAGACACCCTCACACATAAGGATGGCTCTGTTGCAGAAAGACTGATACATGTTTGATAGTGTCTTGATGCTGTGTTGTTTGTCCTTCCTGTTCTAATACTTTAATGTTAGCCCCTCCTTGTGCTTTTTGTAATAAATAATTTTATAAAATGGGAATTATTTCTATTACACGTATTTCAAATATGTATTTTAATCACACTATATATACAAAAGTATGTTGACACCCCTTCAAATTAGTGGATTTGGCTACTTGAGCCACATCTGTTGCTGACAGGAGTATAAAATCAAGCACACAGCCATGAAATCTCCATAGACAAACATTGGCAGTAGAATGGCCTTAATGTCATAGGATGCCACCTTTCCAACAAGTCAGTTTGTCAATTTTTTGCCCTGCTAGAGTTTCCCTGGTCAAATGTAAGTGCTGCTTTTGTAAAATGGAAACATCTAGGAGCAACAATGGCTGAACCACGTAGCTCACCGAACAGGACCGCTGAAGCGCATAGTGCGTAAAAAACATCTGTCCTCGGTTGCAACACTCACTACCAAAGCGAGGTCCATACAGAAATGGTTTGTCGAACTTGACTGGCCTGCACGAAGCCCTGACCTCAACTCCATCTAACACCTTTGGGATGAACTGGAACGGCGACTGCGAGCCAGGCCTAATCGCCCAAAATCAGTGCCGACCTCACGAATGCTTGTGGCTAAATGGAAGCAAGTTTCCGCAGCGATGTTTCAACATCTAGTAGAAAGTCTTCCAGAGGAGTGTAGGCTGTTACAGCAGCAAAGGGGGACCAACTCCATATTAATGCCCATGATTTTGGAATGAGATGTTCGACGAGCAGGTGTCCACATACTTTTGGTCATATAGTGTACTCCTGAATATTTTGTATTTTGTATTACACTGGTCTGAGCAACACTCCAATGTGATATTTCAGAGCCCTTGACCTTTTCCACATTTTGTTACATTACAACCTTATTCTGATATTGATTAAATCGTTTTTTTCTTCATCAATCTACACACAATACCCCATAATGACAAAGTAAAAACAGGTTTGTGTATTAAAAAATGTAAGCACAATGTTCAGGGCCATACAATTTGTCCATTGTACAGTATACAGCCTACAATGAACTGTACTACAGTATCCATTCTCAGACTTTCTCCTTCCCACCTTCAACAACCTGTTTGCTCTCTGAACTGGCTTATATTGGTTGTGTCGTATCATTTGAAACAGGTTAAATCTATTTTGAGTGGTTGTGTTCAATCAATGACATATGTTCTCTATTTGTATTTGATTGTTGCCACTTGTGTTTACCAGTATGGATGACATGTCCATTAGACAGAATGTGTTTTGAGAATGAGAATGTGTTTAGAGTTTTGCTGAAAAGTCTAAGTGAGATCTGCAAATTGAGTTTTACCATGTGAAATGGTTTAAGGTATTGACAACAGACTGCATAATTAGCTAAATGAGTCCAGGCAACTGAGAACTTTGTTCAGCCAATAGGTTTTAGTGTTTTAGCAATTGAGAGAAAAACTGTAACAGTACTGACTGCTAAATAGATTTTGACTGGTTGCAGGCCAACGGTGACTTTAAAACAGTTACAGAGTTTAATGGCTGTGATAGGAGAAAACTGAGGATAGATCAACAACATTGTAGTTACTCCACAATACTATCCTAATTGACAGAGTGAAAAGAACGAAGCCTGTACGGAATAAATGTATTCCAAAACATGAATCCTGTTTCCAACAAGGCACTAAAGTAATACTGTAAAAAATGTGGCTAAGCAATCAACTTTTTGTCCTGAATAGAACATTTTATGTTTGGGGCAAATCCAATACAACACATTACTGAGTACCACTCTCCATATTTCCAAGCATAGTGGTGGCTGCATCATGTTATGGGTGTGCTTGATTCTAACATGTATTGACTCAGGGGGTTGAATACTTATTTAATCAAAATATATTTGTGTTTTAGTTTTCATGATTTGTTTTACAAATGCTAGAATTTTTTCTTCCACTTTGATATTAGAGTATTTTGTGTAGACTGTTGACAGAAAATGACAATGAAATCCATTTTAATCCCACTTAGTAATAAAATGTGTAATAAATCAAGGGTGTGAATACTTTCTGAAGGCACTGTACATGTATTTCAATTAAATACAGTACTTTGAAAAAGTATCTTATATTTTAATTTGATACACTGGTCTTTAGGATATTTTGTAGTTGTATTTTGTAGTTTGTAATTTATGCCCATCCCTGGCTATGATCCACCGGGTCAGATCAGAAGACTGGAAGCATGGCTTAGTAGGGGCATGACTTTAGACTAGTTATTTTTGGCCACCCGTGAGTGTAAATGTCATCCCAGATCATCTGTTCTGTTGTACTGTCAATATATGTTAAGGTTGAGTACTGACACTTTTGTATTTTAATAAGGCTTCGAAAGTGTATGAGTGCCTTAAATGCTGGGAAGGGTACCACTTTGATATAATGTAATTCATTAAGCAACATTTTAATTTGAAGTGTACAAATTTAACATGATGAACAGGAATGACATTTACTCTCACAGGTGGCCTAAAATAACTATCTGAAAGCCACACTCTCAATAGGCTATGCCTTTGAATTACCCAAACATGGGTCATTTTTTACTTTCATGCTGTGTCTTAAAGTCTTATAACTGTCATTTTATTGTCCTAATATACAATGAATAACATCTTCATTCAAAGACTTTCACACAGGGGTACCAATTCCAATATTTGGAAATGCATAGGTTCTTGATGAACTCATACTGTTATGTACACCTCTTTAAAGCTACAAAACTATCAGCTCAAAATTGTAATGCAATGACAATAACACAGACAAGACAAACCTGACTGACATTTACACTCATGGGTGGCCAAAAATAGCTATCTGAAAGCCACACCCCTACTTAGCCACACCTCCAGTCTTCTGATCTGGCCTGCTGGGTCATTGCCAGGGATAGGAATAAATTACAAATTACAATTACAAAATACCGAAAGACCAATGTATCAAAATAAAAAATACAAAAATACTGTTGCAAGCATTGCATTTAATTAAAAGCCATGTATTTTGTATTTTAAAATACAAAACTAAATTTGCAAGTAGCCAGCCGATCAGCAACAATATCCTGTGTGGTTGTGAAAACGTCTTACTTGCTTTGACTGTGATATGTTGTTGTTTGTCTACCTTAGCTGCATGCACTCTGGATAATTCTAAATGACTGAAAGCTCGTTAGAATAACTCGGCATGCTTTCCAATTGTTTATTTTTACATATACATTTATATTTAGTTCATTTAGCAGATGCTATTATCACACCATAGCACCATCAGACTTCTGATACCAATGTTGGGTGAAAGGGTACCACAAAATTGTGAACCGCTATAAAAAATAATTTTGAAATACAGAAATTACAGCTTTCAAGAGTATCTTGCTACAAATGATATTGTGTTGTTCAGCCCAGTGTAATACAAAATACACAATACTCAGAAGTAATTGGAATATGTATTTCAAATATATGTAACAGACATACTGCCAATCTAGTCATAGCTCAATAACCCAACTAAGTGCCCCAACTGCTGGGTCAAAAATATCTATTTACCCAGCGATGGATTGTTCACGCAGCATTTTTTTGAGTGTAGTACTTCAACTCAGGGCCGTTTGGCCAAGTCAGGTCAGAGTTGAGAGGATTCAGAGTGCAGGATGGATGAAAACTTTGACAGAACCACACAGAACCCAGACGCTCATGAAACTCAATTAAAGTGTAAATAAAAACTCTCCATTATAAGCTGTTAGTATTGACCTTCAGATCCCTGTGAAGATGGATGGACCTCTCTACAATAAGATCCTGTGTGTGTGTGTTCACTGTCTGAAAATAATATAATATTGTCTCAACACATCCCCTGAGGCCCTGGCTTTCTCTCTCTCTCTCTCTGTATCTATTCTCTGTCTATTTGTTTCTCACTCTCATACTCTGAAGTGAAGTTTGTCGCTTGCCATTTTCCTCTTCTGTGATTACGCTGAGGAATAACGAGCCAAATGACGAAGAGTGTGTGTGTGTGTGTGTGTGTGTGTGTGTGTGTGTGTGTGTGTGTGTGTGTGTGTGTGTGTGTGTGTGTGTGTGTGTGTGTGTGTGTGTGTGTGTGTGTGTGTGTGTGTGTGTGTGTGTGTGTGTGTGTGTGTGTGTGTGTGTGTGTGTGTGTGTGTGTGTAAATGCTATGGTCTGACAGGGAGAATCATTGACAGGACAAGCCCAGAGAGGACAGTTATCAGGATGGATGGATTGATGGATGACTCAGGGATTGATTAGTTGTCCTACCTTCTTGTCAGACAGTCCAGACACAGTGTCAATGTACTGTTCCTGGATCATGAAGGCAGCCAGGTTGGCAGTGTAGGAGGCCAGGAAGATGACAGCGAAGAAGGCCCACACCAACACCATGATCTTACTGGTTGTGCCTTTAGGGTTCTCAATGGGGACTGAGTTATTGAACACGATGCCCCACAGTAGCCACACTGACTTCCCTATGGTGAAGGTAGGACCTCCGGGCGCTGGGGGGGAAGGAGCAGAGATGGGCAGTATTTTTATTACATATACACTGCCGGTCAAAGGTTTTAGTACACCTACTCATTCAAGGGTTTTTCTTTATTTTTACACATTGTAGAATAATAGTGAAGACATCAAAACTACGAAATAACACGTGGACTCATGTTGTAATCAAAAAAGTGTTAAACAATCAAAATGTATTTTATATTTGAGATTCTTCAAATAGCCACCCTTTGCCTTGATGACAGCTTTGCACACTCTTGGCATTTTCTCAACAAGCTTCACCTGGAATGCTTGTCCAACAGTCTTGAAGGAGTTCCCACATATGCTGACCACTTGTTGGCTGCTTTTCCTTCACTCTGCTGTCCAACTCATCCCAAACCATCTCAATTTGGTTTAGGTCAGGTGATTGTGGAGGCCAGATCATCTGATGCAGCACTCCATCAATCTCCTTGGTAAAATAGCCCTTACACAGCCTGCAGGTGTGTTTTGGGTCATTGTCCTGTTGAAAAACAAATGATAGTCCCACTAAGCCCAAACCAGATGGGATGGTGTATCGCTGCAGAATGCTGCGGTAGCCATGCTGGTTAAGTGTGCCTGGTCACCAGCCAAGCACCCCCACACCATAACACCTACTCCTCCATGCTTTATGGTGGGAAATACACATGCGGAGATCCTCCGTTCACCCACACCACGTCTCACAAAGACATGGCAGTTGGAACCAAAAATCTCCTATTTGGACCAGACCAAACAACAAATTGCCACTGGTCTAATGTCCATTGCTCGAGTTTCTTGGCCCAAGCAAGTCTCTTCTTATTATTGGTGTCCTTTAGTAGTGGTTTCTTTGCAGCAATTCAACCACGAAGGCCTGATTCACGCAGTCTCCTCTGAACAGTTGATGTTGAGATGTGTCTGTTTACTTGAACTCTGTGAAATATTCATTTGGGCTGCAATTTCTGAGGCTGGTAACTCTAATGAACGTATCCTCTGCTGCAGAGGTAACTCTGGGTCTTCCATTCCTGTGTCGGTCCTCATGAGAGCCAGTTTCATCATAGAGCTTGATGGTTTTTGCGATTGCACTTGAAGAAACCTTCGAAGTTCTTAACATTTTCCATATTGACTGACCTTCCTGTCTTAAAATTAAAGTAATGATGGACTGTCATTTCTCTTTGCTTATTAGAGCTGTTCTTGCCATAATATGGACTTATACCCCCCTACCCTGTCACAACACAACTTATTGTCTCAAACACATTAAGAAGGAAAGAAATTCCACAAATTAACTTTTAAGAAGGCACACCTGTTACTTGAAATGAATTCCAGGTGACTACCTCATGAAGCAGGTTGAGATAATGCCAAGAGTGTTCAAAGCTGACATCAAGGCAAAGGGTGGCTATTTGAAGAATCTCAAATATATAATATATTTGGATTTGTTTAACAATTTTTGGTTACTACATGATTCCATGTGTGTTATTTCATTGTTTGATGTTTTCACCATTATTCTACAATGTATAAAATAGTTTTAAAAAATTAAGAAAAACCCTTGAATGAGTAGGTGTTCTAAAACTTTTGACCGGTAGTGTATTTGAAATACATATTTTAAATACTTCTGAGTAGTTTTGTATTTGAATTACACTGGACTGAACTACACTCCAATGTATTTTGTATTTTCAAAATTCTGTCATTTGTATTTTCAAAATACAAAACACTTTACATTACCATTGAGAGTTAGAGGCGGGGGGATGTTAGGGAGGAGAGGGAGGTGGAGATTAGATGTTTGGTTAATAAACCCAAGGTATCATAACAGCCTCATTAGCAGATGTCCAATTGGATGAATGGATCAATGAAGCTCCCAAGATTCAGTGTTGTTGATGTGTTTCATGAAACATAATCCTTATACGTCCATGTTCCTATACTGTTGATGACAGAATCATGAATTTCCAATTAGCTTATTTCTATAGGCCACTACTAGGCCTTATAGAGAGCTGAAAAGGTCAAACTTACATAGTGTTTCTGTTCATAGGTCGTTCCCTAACCCATCACTCTACCCAGCAGCATTAGCGATCCTCTCAGCATTAGCCTAGCCACTGAAAGGTTAGCCATTAGCCTGCCTCCACCTGGTGTGTATCATGTTGTGGAAGACAGCATTAGCCTCTAATTGTGTGTCATGTTGGGGAACACTGCGCTTGCCGCTAGCCTGCTTCTAGCTGTGTGTCGTGTTGGGGAACACACCCTAAGTCCATCCATCTTGCTCATCTTAGCGGAGCCACATCCATCTCCGTCAGATTAGCCTAGCGACAAACGTTAATTAAACCAGGAAGTGACCTTTCAGACAGTGAGACGAGAGCGAGCTTTGGCATCCCGGCATGCTAAGATTGAATAGCCGTCTTTGTTTTGTGTATGGCTATACCCCACAGTCTCCCGGGGACTCTCTGTAGGACATTCTGTTTCATAACCTGTAAAGCAGGCTTCCCCAACAGGTGGCCCGTGGGTCGACTTCCTTCGGTGGGTGATTTTATTTGGCTCGAAATATACAGTACCAGTCAAAAGTTTGGACACACCAACTCATTCCAGGTTTTTTCTTTATTATTACTATTTTATACATTGTAGAATAATAGTGAAGACATCTTATAACTACCAAATAACACATATGGAATCATGTAGTAACCATGTAGAATCATGTAGTAACCAAAACAGTGTTAAACAAATCTAAATATATTTTATATTTGAGATTCTTCAAAGTAGCCGCACTTTCCCTTGATGAGAGCTTTGTACACGCTTGGCATTCAATGTTCAATTCTCGGGCCGACTCCTTTCTCTGTATATATCAATGATGTTGCTCTTGCTGCGGGCGATTCCCTGATCCACCTCTATGGAGACGACACCATTCTATATACTTCCGGCCCGTCCTTGGACACTGTGCTATCGAACCTCCAAATGAGCTTCAATGCCATACAACACTCCTTCTGTGGCCCCCAACTGCTCTTAAACGCTAGTAAAACCAAATGCATGCTTTCCAACCATTCGCTGCCTGCACCCGCACGCCTGACTAGCATCACCACCCTGGATGGTTCTGACCTTGAATATGTGGACATCTATAAGTACCTAGGTGTCTGGCTAGACTGTAAACTCTCCTTCCAGACTCATATCAAACATCTCCAATCGAAAATCAAATCTAGAGTCGGCTTTCTATTCCGCAACACAGCCTCCTTCACTCACGCCGCCAAACTTACCCTAGTAAAACTGACTATCCTACCAATCCTCGACTTCGGCGATGTCATCTACGAAATAGCTTCCAACACTCTACTCAGCAAACTGGATGCAGTTTCTCACAGTGCCATCCGTTTTGTCACTAAAGCACCTTAAACCACTCACCACTGCGACCTGTATGCTTTAGTCTGCTGGCCCTCTCTACATATTCGTCGCCAGACCCACTGGCTCCAGGTCATCTACAAGTCCATGCTAGGTAAAGCTCCGCCTTATCTCAGTTCACTGGTCACGATGGCAACACCCACCCGTAGCACGCGCTCCAGCAGGTGTATCTCACTGATCATCCCTAAAGCCAACACCTCATTTGGCCGCCTTTCGTTCCAGTTCTCTCCTGCCTGTGACTGGAACGATTTGCAAAAATCGCTGAAGTTGGAGACTTTTATCTCCCTCACCAACTTCAAACATCTGCTATCTGAGCAGCTAACCGATCGCTGCAGCTGTACATAGTCTATCGGTAAATAGCCCACCCATTTTTACCTACCTCATCCCCATACTGTTTTTATTTATTTACTTTTCTGCTCTTTTGCACACCAATATCTCTACCTGTACATGACCATCTGATCATTTATCACTCCAGTGTTAATCTGCAAAATTGTAATTATTTGCCTACCTCCTCATGCCTTTTGAACACAATGTATATAGACTCTCTTTTTTTCTACTGTATTATTGACTTGTTAATTGTTTACTCCATGTGTAACTCTGTGTTGTCTGTTCACACTGCTATGCTTTATCTTGGCCAGGTCGCAGTTGCAAATGAGAACTTGTTCTCAACTAGCCTACCTGGTTAAATAAAGGTGAAATAAAAAATTTAAAAATCTCTCAACCAGCTTCATGAGAAAGTCACCTGGAATGCATTGTGCCAGTCAAGTATGTTGTGACAAGGTATGGGTGGTATACAGAAGATAGCCCTGTTTGGTAAAAGATCAAGTCCATATTATGGCAAGAACAGCTCAAATAAGCAAAGAGAAATGACAGCCCACCACTACTTTAAGACATGAAGGTCGGCCAATCTGGAACATTTCAAGAACTTTGAAGGTTCAAGTGCAGTCGCAAAAACCATCAAGCCTAATGATGAAACTGGCTCTCAAGAGGACCGACCACAGGAAATGAAGACCCAGAGTTGCAGAGGATAAGTTCTGCTGCAGAGGGTAAGTTCATTAGAGTTACCAGCCTCAGAAATTGCAGCCCAAATAAATGCTTCAAATGCTTCAACTGTTCAGAAGAGACTGTGTGAATCAGGCCTTCATGGCCAAAGTGCTGCAAAGAAACCACCATTAAAGGACACCAATAAGAAGAAGAGACTTGCCTGGGCCATGAAACATGAGCAATGGACATTCAACTGGTGAAATTCTGTCCTTTGGTCTGATGAGTGCAAATTTTAGATTTTTGGTTCCAACCGCTGTGTCCTGACGCAGAGTAAGTGAATTGATGATCTCCACATGTGTGGTTCCCACCGTGAAGCATGAGGTGTGATAGTGTGGGGATGCTTTGTTGGTGACACTGTCAGTGAATTATTTATAAATCAAGGCACACTTAACCAGCATGGCGACCACAGCATTCTGCAGAAATACGCCATCCCATTTGGTTTGGGTTTAACAGGTGTTTTTCAACAGGAAAATTACCCAAAACACACCTCCAGAATGTGTATGGGCTATTTTACCAAGGAGATTGATGGAGTGCTGTATCAGATGGCCTGGCCTCGATTGAGATGGTTTGGGATGAGTCGGACAGCAGCGTGAAGGAAGAGCAGCCAACAAGTGCTCAGCATATGTGAGAACTCCTTCAAGACTGGAAAAGCATTCCAGGTGAAGCTGGTTGAGAGAATGCCAAGAGAGTGCAAAGCTGTCATCAAGGCAAAGGGTGGCTACTTTGAAGAATATCAAATCTAAAATATATTTGTTTCACACGCTTTTTCAGTTCTGCCCACAAATTTTCTAGAGGATTAAGGTCTTCCAATGTTGTAGCAAAATGGCTTAAGAACAACAAAGTCAAGGTATTAGATTGGCCATCACAAAGCCCTGACCTCAATCCTCTAGAAAATTTGTGGCAGAACTGAAAAAGCGTGTGCGAGCAAGGAGGCTTACAAACCTGACTCAGTTACACCAGCTCTGTCAGGAGGAATGGGCCAAAATCCACCCAATTTATTGTGGATAGGTTGTGGAAGGCTACCCGAAATGTTTTACCCAAGTTAAACAATTTAAAGGCAACTGAGTTTGAACCTGGGTCTCCTGTGTTAGCCCTCTGAGCTAAATCCAGGCTAGCAGACAGGTTTGTCTCAACTCACCTTTGGCACTGACCAAGCTTCGGTTGTACCCGACAGGACTGAAGTACTCAAACACGAATACAGTCACAGCGACCACGGTCAGGCACATTACAAACATCATCACCCACACCGCTGGGCTATAGGGCTCTAGTGGAGAGGATGAGAGTCAAGGAGGGGAGGGAGGGAGGGCAAAGAGAGAAGGAGAGAGAGAGAGAGATCTTTCTTTTCAGGTATTTTGGACTGGCCAATAATGGCTAACAATGTCTTCTGCATAGTCTCTAAAGATGAATTAACGTAATCATGGGATTCTTAATCCATTCCTTTGGTTGTCGTGTTAGCTTTTGTACTGCCTGGCTCAAACAAGGTAATTATACATACTGTAATTTGAAGATCAGGGAGAGAAGAGGCAGAGATAAAATTATTCATTTTAACATGGGAAAATATCCAGCAACTTGTTTTCATTTTGATTTTGTTGTTTCAGGGTTTATGTGGGATTTAGTCATATCTGCGGGATAAAACTTTAATCTAAAGTTTCCTAAAGCAGAAAAAACAGACCACTGAGACAGAACTCAGGAAAGTAGGCCACACACACACGTTTGTGCTCACTGAGCGTTGCCATGGGAGCTAGCGGTCTTGCTGCATCCATGGGGAGAGGCATCATAGCCGACAAAACAGGTAAATTACTCTTAGGCACACATCTAGGATCATCTTGTCTTCCCCATATCCTAATGATAGCTATTGGAGTAATTCAACTAAACCGACCTCAGATCAAATTATATTTACATTATCTCAAGTCAATCAATTAATCACGCCTATATCTCACCAAGGAAGGCGGAGGGGGAGACAGTCCCATTGCTACGGGCAACCATGACGCTGATGCCCGTCTCAACGAAGGGCACGGAGAAGTCGATGATCTCAGAACGCTCCTCATTTATGGTGAGAGAACCTATGGCCATGTCTGCTTTCCTATAGAACACCTGGGAGAGGAGAGGGTGAGGAATGAGACAGGGTGAGGAAAAGAGAGTGTCAGGTTGATAAATGTACATCTTTACATTATACAACTGACAATAGGATTTACTGTACATAATCCCACTGTTAACGTGCAGTTCAGAAAGTTAAGACCCTTTCGCATTTTGTTACGTTACAGCTTTATTCTAAAATGCATTAAATAAAAAATGTCCTCATCAATCTACACACAATATCCCATAACGACAAAGCGAAAACTGGTTTATAGAAATGTTGGCTAATTTATTAAAAATAAAAAACAGAAATAACTCATTTACATAAGTATTTAGACCCTTTGCTATGAGACTCGAAATTGAGCTCAGGTGCATCCAGGTTCCATTGATCATCCTTGAGATGTTTCTACAACTTGATTGGAGTCCACCTGTGGTAAATTTAATTGATTGGACATGATTTGGAAAGGCACACACCTGTCTATATAAGGTCCCACAGTTGACAGTGCATGTCAGAGCAAAAACCAAACCATGAGGTCGAAGGAATTGTCAGCAGAGCTCTGAGACAGGATTGTATCTAGGCACAGATCTGGGGAAGGGTACCAAAACATTTCTGGAGCATTGAAGGTCCCCTAGAAAACAGTGGCCTCCATCATTCTTAAATGGAAGAAGTTTGGAACCACCAAGACTCTTCCTAGAGCTGGCCGCCCGGCCAAACTGAGCAATCGGGGAAGAAGGGCCTTGGTCGGGGAGGTGGCAAAGAACCTGATGGTCACTGACAGAGCTCCAGAGTTCCTCTGTGGAGATGGGAGAACCTTCCAGAAGGACAACCATCTCTGCAGCACTCTACCAATCAGGCCTTTATGGTAGAGTGGCCAGACAGAAGCCACTCCTCAGGTCGCTTGGAATAAAGGACTCTCTCTACTGTAAAGGACTCTCAGACAATGAGAAACAAGATTCTCTGGTCTGATGAAACCAAGATTGAACTCTTTTACTGATTGCCAAGCGTCACCTCTGGAGGAAACCTGGCACTATCCCTACAGTGAAGCATGGTGGTGGCAGCATCATGCTGTGGGGATGTTCTTCAGTGGCAGGGACTGGGAGACCAGTTAGGATCGAGGGAAAGATGAATGGAGCAATGTACAAAGAGTTCCTTGATGAAAACCTGCCGCAGAGCGCTCAGGACCTCAGACTGGGGCAAAGGTTCACCTTCCAACGGGACAACAACCCTAAGCACACAGCCAACAGAACGCAGGACTGGCTTGGGGACAAGTCTCTGAATTTCCTTAAGTGGCCCAGCCAGACTCTGGACTTGAACCAAGATTGAACATCTCTGCAGAGACCTAAACATAGCTGTGCAGTGACCTAACAGAGCTTGAGAGGATCTGCAGAGAAACTAATTATGGGGTATTGTGTGTAGATTGAGGGAACAAAATTATTGAATCATTTTCAGAAGAAGGCTGTAACGTAACAAAATGTGGAAAAAGTCAAGGGGTCTGAATACTTTCCGAACGCGCTGTATATAAGAATTGCACACTATGGTATTTTTCTCTAGAATTACCTAAAAAAAAACACATACAAAGTATTGAGCCTCTGGGCAGAGGAATGCAGGCAGTGATGTTCTCATGAGGAACACCTGTTAAGGCGTACGCCTTAGGATGCAACTGTGTTTGATGTGTGTGTTTTGCATCTTCAGCACCATATGTGCTTGTCCTCATACACCATTGCCTAGTTAAAATGCACCATCAAAGAGATAGGCAGAGCTACTGTACACCTACCCAGGTTACCACTGCCACTGACCAATGCCTCTTTTTCTCTCCTGCTCCCATGGAACACACAGCACATAGTTAGGAGTTGGAGCACTGTAGCTATTTATGGAGAAGCTAGTTTATATTCCAATTGTTATCGTTCTGGGATTTGAAACAGCAGCATTCCAAGCTACTGGTACACCTCTCGAGCCTCTATGCTACCCACCACTTCTGCCCGAGCACAGACATCTCCTGTAATGTTCTGCACTCCTGGTCCTGGAAAACTCCTGGGTGTGCAGGCTTTTGTCCCAGGCCAGCACTAACACAGTGAAAGCCTTGATAAGTGTAATCAAGTGTGCTATCAGAATGCAAGTGGAGCTTTTACCCCATTGCTTACACCTACGGTTTACTCTCAGATCCCCATAGACTAGGGTTTGATATGGGGTTTGGCATTAGTGTTCCTCTCACCTCTCCGATCATGCCGTTCCAGATGCCACTGATCATCTTTCCATGTTTCCCGTTAGTGACCAGGTAGAGGTCGTAGGAGAACTTAATGGTGCGAGACAGCTTCTTCAGAATGTCTATACAGAACCCCTTACAGCACAGCTTGGTGTAGGGCTCCGAGTGGCCCACAATACTGTAGGGAGAGGAGGAGCACACACACAGAACAGAGATTAGCAGATTCTTCAGTGACCTGAGATATTGCAGAGATCGCCCCACACACAGAGAGAGAGAGAGAAAGAACGTAGGTGAAGCATGATACGTTTTTGGAGAAAGAAGAACTCCTAATTGACCTAATAGGTCCTATTATTGACCTCCCAAACAGCAGGAGCACAGTGAGTCCTGATGGCTGAAGATGTGAGACATATCAGATCAATAAGCTAAACAGCACCATAGCAGAGCAAAGAGCAAACTGTACTCTGTACTAATGACTGGGAATCAAGGACCTGGTCTGCAGACACGAACAACAACAGTAAATCGGTATCCCCCAGACACACACACACACACACACACACACATAATCACA
Source organism: Oncorhynchus tshawytscha (assembly GCF_018296145.1). Lineage (NCBI taxonomy): Eukaryota > Metazoa > Chordata > Actinopteri > Salmoniformes > Salmonidae > Oncorhynchus > Oncorhynchus tshawytscha. The sequence goes on along the minus strand of NC_056453.1, from coordinate 16,016,613 downwards.
CACACACAAACAAGCGTGCGCATACACACAAACAGAGACAGAGATGCACGCACGCAGTCAGAGGGGCAGGCATGCACACACACACACACACACACACACTTAGTCCAGTCTGAAACCTTGGATGTCTGAGGGCCGGAGACAGACTCTAAACACAGGCCATTAGGGTGTTTGGAGGAACACTGACACACACACACACACAGAGCGGTGATGATCCGTCACCTCCAGCCTCCCCTCGACCCCACTGTCTAATGATGTGTAGGTAGAGGGGGAGGACAGAGAGAGAGGGATGAAAGAGAGGGGATGGTTGTTGTTGTTTGACCTAGAGTAAACAGGTCTGTCCCCGTCTCCCTCATCTCACCAGATGCCTGGGCTAAACACTGCAGGTTAAGAGCTCTGAGTTAGGGTGTTCTAGTGTGTGTGTGTGTGTGTGTGTGTGTGTGTGTGTGTGTGTGTGTGCGTGTGTGCGTGTGCGCGTGTGCGTGTGTGTGTGTGTGTGTATGCTACACAACAAAAAAACTGCTTCCTCTATCTCCCCCCCCAACCCACACACACACACACACACACACACACACACAGACACACCTGAGGATTAGCGATGGCTCTGTGGCTCCAGGGTTCTTCCCTGAGACTACAGCAGTATGAAACAATGTGAACAGAGGGAGGAAATCTAAAGCTATAACACACAAAAAAACGTCCTTTGCTATGAGGAAGGAAGACAGAGCATGGTGGAGAAAGAAATAATGAGGAAGGAAGATTGAGAACATATGTTTCAGTGGGGAGATTGCCAGTGGTGTACCCTTAGGTATGTGATGCTAATACCTATGGCTCGATTGCAACTAACAGGCAGAATTTAACGCAGTCCTGCAGGTTACCGCTGGATTCCTTAAAACGCTACAAATGGGAGATGACTAAGCTTGATTGCAACAAAAAAATCAGTTGATCTCTCGTTGTTACCATGTCAAGTGAGTATGATACCAGATAGCTGGTCTAGATTCTCTACTACCGCCCCGAATGAATTATCACCCAATCAGAAGCATCAGAAATCAAGGCTGATTGATGTATAAGAAGATAGAAGTAGTAGCCCTCATTTCATTCAAATGCTTCACCTTAAATGGCAAAATAAAATAATAATTGCCTTTCAATATATGATGTAAATGACTACATTTTCATTTGATAAACAAATATAGATTATATAACTCAATCATGATTTACTTGATATAGTTGCAAATTTCTAATATGGACTGTCCAGGGATATTTTACCCTCAATTTTGATATGACCATATCAGATAATTTTATTTTAAAGGCCATTGCATTTAATGGAGAGCATAAATTGGAGACAAATAAAATAATTAAGAATAGGCTACACCTTTAACATATTTTTTTTTCCATTCATACAACGTGTCAGGAAAATTGCCACAGTAGATTTGTTATGGTAGAAAAGGAAATACTCTGTTTCAGTCGTCAAATAGATACATCACTCTTAGTCTGCTCATCTCACTGATCATCCCCAAAGCCAACACCCCATTTGGCCGCCTTTCCTTCCAGTTCTCTGCTGCCAGTGACTGGAACGAATTGCAAAAATGGTTGAATTTGGAGACTTTTATTTCCCTCACCAACTTTAAACATCAACTATCTGAGCAGCTAACCGATCACTGCAGCTGTACATAGTCCATTTGTAAATAGCCCACCCAATCTACCTACCTCATCCCCATACTGTTTTTATTTTATTTACTTTTCTGCCCTTTTGCACACCGGTATCTCTACTTGCACATCATCATATGCTCATTTATCACTCCAGTGTTAATCTGCTAAATTGTAATTATTCGCTCCTATGGCCTATTTATTGCCTAACTCCTCATGCCTTTTGCACACACTGTATATAGACTTTCTTTTCTCTACTGTGTCATTTACTTGTTTGTGTTATTGGCTTGTTTATTGTTTACTCCATGTGTAAATCTGTGTTGTCTGTGTCACACTGCTTTGCTTTATCTTGGCCAGGTCCCAGTTGCAAATGAGAACTTGTTCTCAACTAGCCTACCTGGTTAAATAAAGGTGAAATAAAAAATAAAAATTTAAAAAACTAGCAAGATTAAAATGTTCCGATGATAATACCCACCAGAGAACAAAATAGTCTTGAAAAATGTTGGTTGGAATCAGGACTACAAGATAACCCCGAAATCGGCATTATGCAGATGTTTAACAGTGGTGGACGATGGTTGCAATTGAGATCAGTTGTGCGGGTGGTTTTAGCTCGTATCGAGAGTTTAACGAGAGCCGGTGATAATCTCATGGCCATCAGTTGTTGCAATTGTCCCAAAGCTTCAACATAACTAAACTAAGGTCTTGCAGTACTGCGCTTGAATATTCTGCCATCGCAGTACAACTCTCGCGCTCTCTGGGCGTCCCCAAACCAGTACTGCTCACAGGTATACGCCGACTACATTACAATCAGATACCCACACGTGGACAAGTTAGGATTCTGCCCAGACAAAGCATAGTACAGCATGTAGGATCACGCACCAATAGCATCACTGTTGCGGCTAGCCCACAGTCAGTTAGAAGAGAGGGTGCTTTTGTGACTGTGCCTTAAAGAAGGGTTAGCTGACAACTTCACGAAAACGGTGCACACGCTTCAAATGGGGCAGAAGTCTGTGTGTTGTGATTTGGGATGGGCCAGATAGCTAGCAACGATGACAAGATGTTGCCATGTGGGGAATCGCGGGTGTGGCTTGTTTCAGATGGTATCAAGAACAAGATGAAACTATGTCTTGATTTGAAGTGTTTTTACTGATGTCACATCTATGCTAATATGGCTCAAATTTGCTAGCAACGACAGTATAATGGTGTATTTGACACAAGTGCTCATTGTGCAAATGTATTTGTTTTCAAACATTTGAGACTAAATATAGTTTACATGTCAACAATCTAAGCCAACTCTGTCTGTTTTGCCCCATAGTTGCACATGCATAGGTTTTTGTTGCTGAACAAACAACCTGTTTACGATACTCTCACTTATTGGAGTTCAGTTATGTTGCCAATGAGACCAGCCGCTGTCCAAAGAGAGGAGTTTTAATGAGTAAAAAACCTTTCAATTACACCAAACATCTGCCACAGAGAAGAGCTATGTCACCCAACATATGATTAACATCCTCTATTTTACTTTCACTAACTCTCTCTCTCTCCCTCTTTCTCTCGTTCTGGTTTTCCCTGGTAGCCCGTAGTGTTGATTACTCCCCAAGCAGGGGGGAGAGAGAGAGAGAGAGAGACCGAGAGAGACACAGAGAGAGAGACCGAGAGAGCGAGAGAGACCGAGAGAGAGACCGAGAGAGGGACCAGAGAGAGAGAGAGACCGAGAGAGACACCGAGAGAGAGACCGAGAGAGCGAGAGAGACCGAGAGAGAGACCGAGAGAGGGACCAGAGAGAGAGAGAGAGAGACCGAGAGAGACACCGAGAGAGAGACCGAGAGAGCGAGAGAGACCGAGAGAGAGACCGAGAGAGGGACCAGAGAGAGAGACCGAGAGAGAGACCGAGAGAGACCAAGAGAGCAAGAGAGGCCGAGAGAGAGACCGAGACAGCGAGAGAGACTGAGAGAGAGACCGAGAGAGAGACCGAGAGAGCAAGAGAGACCGAGAGAGAGACCGAGAGAGGGACCAGAGAGAGAGAGAGACCGAGAGAGAGACCGAGAGAGAGACCAAGAGAGCAAGAGAGACCGAGAGAGAGACCGAGAGAGCGAGAGAGACCGAGAGAGAGACCGAGAGAGAGACCGAGAGAGCAAGAGAGACCGAGAGAGAGACCGAGAGAGGGACCGAGAGAGGGACCAGAGAGAGAGAGAGACCATAACCTGGCAACAGAGACAGAACGCCATAGAAAAGCATGGAAGGTCAGAGAAGAAAGACCAAGTAAGCACTGTGGGTCAGGTGAAGTATATGATGAGCAGCTCTTCCTACTCCACTGCTCAAAATACGAATCAATCAGAGGTATTTATCTCCTGAAATTTGAAGACAGAATTGCAGGATTTCTTGACCTGCCTTTTGAGGAGAAAATCTGCATTTTGTTTGGAGAAAATGTAGTAGATGCAGTAGATGTCGCTCCAGATGATGTCCTGGCCTGTCATAATGTAAGAGAAACAATAGCCCTTGCAGATTTATATTTCTCAATTGTTGCTGTTTGTTAAATGTTTTGTTTATTATTTTCCTATATATTATTATTATTGTTGCTCAAACACATGGTTCATTTATGTAATACTTCATGTACATTGCTCTGGCAACAGTGACAACCACCCATTCATGCCAATGAAGCGTTGAATCAGGAGAAAGAGAAAGAGAGGGTTGTGTGATTTCTACCCGACAGTGCCATGATATATATGCCAGCGTTGGCAGATAAATCTTCTTTACAGCCAATCAATGTGCCATCGCGCACAACTACTCTCCCCACACATCTCTCCACTATTAATATACTGGGCCGATAATTGATGTGCTGACTCGTGTGAATGTCTAAGGGATGCACAGCGGGTATGTAACAAGTGTGTAAATGGTTGGCCCCTGGTGTGTCATTGTTGTGTTATGGGTTGGCTCCTATTAGTAATCCGTTTCACTCCAGGTGTGTTCATGCACGTGGTTTGATACAGTTTAAAGGATCACACAGCTGCTATGTGCTCTGACAACAGCGCATCATAGTGTATGCATGTATGTTTGTGTGTTTGAAATGTATAAAAGTATCCCGGTCTCAAAATCTAGCTTCCAGTATGTGTTTACCAGATGCGCCTTTGCAAAATACATTTAACTCAGTTTTTCACAATTCCTGACATTTAATTCAAGTAAAAATTATCTGTCGTAGGTCAGTTAGGATCATCACTTTATTTTAAGAATGTAAAATGTCAGAATAATAGTAGAGAGAATGATTTATTTCAGCTTGTATTTCTTTCATCACATTCCCAGTGGGTCAGAATTTTACATACACTCAATTCGTATTTGGTAGCATTGCCTTTAAAATGTTTAACTTGGGTCAAACATTTCGGGTAGCCTTCCACAAGCTTCCCACAATAAGATGGGTGAATTTTGGCCCATTCCTCATGACAGAGCTGGTGTAACTGAGTCAGGTTTGTAGGCCTGCTTGCTCGCACATGCTTTTTCAGTTCTGCCCACAAATTTTAGAGAGGATTGAGGTCAGGATTTTGTGATGGCCACTCCAATACCTTGACTTTGTTGTCCTTAAGCCATTTTGATACAACTTTGGAAGTATGCTTGGGGTCATTGTCCATTCGGAAGATCCATTTGCGACCAAACTTTAACTTCCTGACTGATGTCTTGAGATGTTGCTTCAATATATCCAAATAATATTCCTTCCTCATGCTATCTATTTTGTGAAGTGCACCAGTCCCTCGTGCAGCATAGCACCCCCATAACATGATGCTACCACCCCCGTGCTTCATGGTTGGGAAGGTGTTCTTCGGCTTGCAAGCCTCCCCCTTTTTCCTCCAAACATAACAATAGTCATTATGGCCAAACAGTTCTATTTTTGTTTCATCAGACCAGAGGACATTTCTCCCAAAAGTATGATCTTTGTCCCCGTGTGCAGTTGCAAACCGTAGTCTGGCTTTTTTTTATGGCTGCTTTGGAGCAGTGGCTTCCTTGCTGAGCGGCCTTTCAGGTTATTCGATATAGGACTCATTTTACTGTGGATATAGATACTTTTGTTTCTGTTTACGCCAGCCTCCACAGGTACACTTCCAATTGACTCCAATTATGTCAATTAGCCTATCAGAAGCTTCTAAAGCCATGACATCATTTTCTGGAATTTTCCAAGCTGTTTAAAGGCACAGTCAATTTAGTGTATGTAAACGTCTGACCCACTGGAATTGTGATGCAGTGAATTATAAGTGAAATAATCTGTCTGTAAACAATTGTTGGAAGAATCACTTGTGTCATGCACAAAGTAGATGTCCTAACCAACTTGCCAAAACTATAGTTTGATAACAAGAAATTTGTGGAGTGGTTGAAAAACAAGTTTTAATGACTCCAACCTAAGTGCATGTAAACTTCCGACTTCAACTCTATGTGCAGCCATCTGTGTACATTTGCAATTTACATGTTGTTGTTGGTGCGTGCGTGTGTACCTCTCGGTGCGGTTGGACTGGCGTCGGCAAGGCACGGTGTTGCGTACGCAGGTGCCAGTGTCGGGGTCCACGTTTTCTACGATGACGAAGGGCCTCTCCTCCAGAGTGGCTACCGTCAGGTGGCGGTCATCTGATACCGTCTCCAGAAAACTGCCATAGCGAGGCCACACCGGGTAACGCACCTGGAGGATACCCCGCTCTAATGTTCCCACCTGGGGGGGGAGTAGGAAGGGAGAGGGAGAGGGAGAGTACATGAAAGTGGATTAAACACACTCAGGGCTGTAGATCTGAGAGAGGCTGATCCAAGTAATCCAATGGATTGTGACTCTAAGCAGAGCCCCAGAGGACCCAGTGATCCCCGTTAAGAACCTGTCCTCGCTTAACCCTACTGGTGCTCCATTTATCACCCAGGTTTCTTTCCCTGGAGCTTCCAACTCCATCCCTCCAGTCATAAATCATAGTGTCTCTTCTTTTATATGCAGATTACATTGTACTGATCTCTGAAAGTGAAGATAAGTTTCAAGAAATGTTATATATTGTTTTTAACTGGTGTGGACAATTGAATCTGAATATCAATGTGGACAAAACTAAGGTGGTACACTATTGGAATTCAGCAGTGACTAGAACACTGCTGTGGTCCAGGCCACAGTAGATATGATCAGTGAGTACAAGTATATGGGATTGATTATCAAAGACTTTGTGGATCACAATGTGTCTGTTAAGTACATATCTAACTATGCGAATTGTGCCCTCGGTGCCATCATTGCAAAGTACAAAGCCATGGGCGGCTACCATTTAAATGTTTCACTAAACTGTTTGATTCATTGGTGCTACATACCGTATTTGTACTTATGCTGCAGGAGTATGGGGGAACAGAAATTATAATTTTTTTCTTGTGTAAATGCTGATTTTACCTTGGTGTGGATAAATACACGACAAATCCTGTTATTCAAGGCGCTGTATGGGTTGGAAAATATGGCATCGTCAGTTGCTATTTTTTTTTTTTTTTAATGGCAGTGATTTTGCATCATGCATCAGCCAAAATGGAAATTGTAACGGTCTTGATGAAAATAATAAACTATGTGACATGTTAACAGATAACAATAATATGCAGTGCCTCTACTTTATCCACATTGTGTTGTGTTACAGCCTGAATTTAACATTAATTGAATTGAGATTTTGTGTCACACACACAATACTCCATAATGTCAAAGTGGAATTATGTTTTACAAGTTCATTCAAAATTAAAAGCTAAAATGTATTGAGTCAATAAGTATTCAACCCCTTTGTTATGGCAAGCCTAAATAAGTTCAGGAGTAAATATTTGCCAATCAAGTCACATAGGTTGTATAGAATCACTCTGTGTGCAATAATAGTGGTTAACATAATTTTGTTATGACTACCTCATCTTTGTACCCCACACATACAATGGTCCCTCAGTTGAGCAGTGTATTTCAAGCACAGATTCAAACACAAAGTCCAGGGAGGAAAAAAAAGCAGACATTGAATATCCCTTTGAGCATGAATATCCCTTTGAGCATGGTGAAAATGTTAGTTACACTTTGGATGGTGTATCAATATACCCAGTCACTACAAAGATACAGGTTTCTTTCCTAACTCAGTTGCCGGAGAGGAAGGAAACCGCTCAGGGATTTCAACACGAGGCCAATGGTGACTTTAAAACAATGACAGGGTTTAATGGCTGTGATGGGAGAAAACTGAGGATGGATCAACGACATAGTAGTTACTCCACAATACTAACCTAAACAATGGAGTGAATTGAGGGGAGCCTGTACAAAATAGAAATACTCCAAAACATGCAAAGACAATGTGGCAAAGAAATTATCTTTATGTCCTGAAAAAAAAAACGTTATGTTTGGGGCAAATACAACACATCGCTGAGTACCGCTCTTCATATTTTCAAACATGGTGGTGGCTGCATCATGTTATGGGTATGCTTGTCATTGGCAAGGACTAGGGAGGTTTTAGGGTATTAAAAAAACCAGAATAGAGCTTAACACAGGAAAACTGCTTTCCATCAGACACTAGGTGACAAATTCACCTTTCAGAATTTTTATTTCACCTTTATAAAACTAGGTAAGTCAGTCAAGACCAAATGCTTCTTTATAATGACAGCATACTAAAAGGCAAAGGGCCTTCTGCAGGGCAGGGGGCCTGGGATTCAAAATTTTAAATTTTAAAATAAATAAATATAGGACAAAACACATATCACAACAAGAGAGACAACACAACACTACCTAAGACAACAACATTGCAAGGCAGCAACACATGACAACACAGCATGGTAGCAACACAACAAAACAATAACAAGGTAGCAACACATCATGGTAGCACCCCAAAACACGGTACAAATATTATTGGGCACAGTCAACAGCACAAAAGTCAAGAAGGTCGAGACAACAATACATCACACAAAGCAGCCACATCTGTCAGTAGGAGTGTCCATGATTGAGTCTTTGAATGAAGTGATTGAGATAAAACTGTCCAGTTTGAGTGTTTGTTGTAGCTCGTTCCAGTTGATAGCTGCAGCAAACTGAAAAGAAGAGCAACCCAGGGATGTGTGTGTGCTCTCGGGACCTTTAACAGAATGTGACTGGCAGAACGGGTGTTGTATGTGGAGGATGAGGGTTTTATAAATACGACAGGTATACAGAGATAACCAGTTTACAGAGGAGTATAGAGTGCAGTGATGTGTCCTATAAGGACAATTGGTGGCAAATCTGATAGCCGAATGGTAAAGAACGTCTAGCTGCTCGAGAGCACCCTTACCTGCCGATCTATAAATTATGTCGCCGTAATCTAGCATGGGTAGGCTGGTCATCTGAATCAGGGTTAGTTTGGCAGCTAGGGTGAAAGAGGAGCGATTACAAAAGAGGAAACCAAGTCTAGATTTTACTTTAGCCTGCAGCTTTGATATGTGTTGAGAGAAGGACAGTTCACCATCTAGCCCTACTCCCAAGTACTTGTATGAGGTGACTAGTTCAAGCTATAAACCCTCAGAGGTAGTAATAACACCTGTGGGAAGAGGGGCATTCTTCTTACCAAACCACATGACCTTTGTTTTGGAGGTGTTCAGAACAAGGTTAAGGGTAGAGAAAGCTTGTTGTACACTAAGAAAGCTTTGTTGTAGAGTATTTAACACAAAATCTGGGGAGGGGCCAGCTGAGTGTAAGACTGTATTATCTGTATTTAATGGATGAGAGAGCTTCCTACTGCCTGAGCTATGTTGTTGATGTAAATTGAGAAGGGCGTGGGGCCAAGGATGGAGCCTTGGGGTACTCCCTTGGTGACAGGCAGTGGCTGAGACAACATATTTTCTGACTTTATACACTGTACTCTTTGAGAGAGGTAGTTAGAAAACCAGGCCAAAGACCCCTCAGAGACACCAATACTCCTTAGCCGGCCCACAAGAATGGAATGGTCTACCATATCAAAAGCTTTGGCCAAGTCAATAAAAATAGCAGCACAATATTGCTTATAATCAAGGGCAATGGTGACATCATTGAGGACCTTTAAGGTTGCAGTGACACATCCATAATCTGAGCGGAAACCAGATTGCAGACCTATGCTATAGACATCAAGAAAGCCAGTCAGTTCATTATTGACAAGTTTTTCCAACACTTTGGATAAACAGGGCATAATATAAATTGGTTGCTTGATCTCAACCTTTAAATAAAGGGTGAACTGTGGCTGCCTTCCAAGCAATGGGAACCTCCCTAGAAAGGAGAGACAGGTTAAAACGGTTGGAGATAGGCTTGGTGATTATAGGGGCAGCAAACTTAAAGAAGAAAGGGTCTAAACCATCTGACCCAGATGTTTTTTTGGGGTCAAGTTTAAGGAGCTCCTTTAGCACCTCGTGACTGCCTGCAGGGAGAAACTTTGTAGCGGGCAGGGGAAAAAGAAGGAGAAGCATCAGTGTCACGACTTCCACCGAAGTTGGCCCCACTGCCTGTTCGGGCGGTGCTCGGCAGTCGTCGTCACCGGCCTACTAGCCGCAACGATCCCTTTTTCGTTGTCTGTTTGTTTTGTCTTATTAGTTGCACCTGTCTATTTGTGTGCTTGATTGGCTTCCTTATTTATAATACGTTTACCCGCCCTTGTTTCGTGCGGGATTACTGATATGTTACGTGTGTATGTTTTTTTGGTGTTCGTGCTCTGGACCTGGTACAGTACCCTGTTGTGTTGGGTTGGGCATTATATTCTGTGCGATATTAAAAGTGCACGTCTTCCTGTGGAACTATATGCTCTCTGCGCCTGATTCTTCCCTCACGCACCAAGTTACCCGTGACAATCAGGGATAGTCACATTAGAAGGGGTAGGAGATGAGGAAATGCTGGATGGGCAAGGAGGCATGGCTGAGTCAAATAGGAATCCTGACCTAATTAATCAATCTGGTTCGGGATAGGGTCTAGATTCCTGAATTTCCGGCTGACTGACGTGCCCAAAGTAAACTGTCTGTTACTCAGGCCCAGAAGCCAGGATATGCATATAATTGGTAGCATTGGATAGAAAACACATTGAAGTTTCTAAAACTGTTACAATAATGTCTGAGACTATAATAGAATTGATATGGCAGAAGAAAAACCAACCAGAGATTTTTTATTATTTAGGTCCCAGGCTCCTACAGTGGAAAGCTATGGGTCCTATGTAATTCCGTCTCCCAGATTGCAATTCCTATGGTTTCCACTATATGTCAACCATCTTTATTCAATGTTTCAGGCTTGTTTTTGGAAAAACAAGCAAGAATTTTGAGTTTTGGAGAGGAGAGCACCGGAACATTATCAGTCATTCGGCGTGCGAGAGTGAGGGAGCGCTTACTAATTTTGCTTTCCTATTGATCATACTTCTTTCCATATAAAATATTATAGTTTATTTACATCTTAGAGTACCTGAAGATTAAATAGTGGTGATTAAAGAGCTCAGCCATGTGCTTCTTGTCAGTAACAACCACATCATCAACATTAAGGGACATGGGCAGCTGTGAGGAGGAGGGTTTATTCTCCAGGTCTTTAACCGTTTTCCAGAACTTCTTGGGTTTAGACCCTCAGAGAGAGAACTGCTCCATAAAGTAACTAACTTTGGCCTTCTGGATAGCCTGAATGCACTTATTTCTCATTTGCCTGAATGATAGCCAGTCAGCCTTAGCCTTTTGCCGAGCATTTCGCCAAATGCAATTCTTGAAGTGGAGTAACTCTGCAAGATCATGGTCGCACCAAGGGCTGAACCTGTTTTTAATTCTCATTTTCTTTATGGGGGCATGTTTGTTAACAATACCACTGAAAATATAAAAAATAATGTCCAAGCGTCTTCAAGCTGATTCTATACCATTTTACAGAGGCCAGTTTGTCACGTATACTCCCTCTCTGGCCTCTAGGTCATCAGGCTGCTGATTATCCAGCACAACTGTCACCATCGTCTTGTGCTTCTGCGCTTCATGACACTCACCTGGACTCCATCAACTCCTTGATGGTCTTCCCTAGAACTGTCTCTCCCCTTGGTTCTTTCCTCAGGTGTTATTGACTCTGTTTTCATGTTGGTGCGTTGTTTGTGTTACGTGTTTATTGTTAAATACACTGTTCAAAAAAATAAAGGGAACACTAAAATAACACATCCTAGATCTGAATGAATGAAATGTTCTTATTAAATACTTTTTTCTTTACATAGTTGAATGTGCTGACAACAAAATCAAACAAATATTACCAATGGAAATCAAATTTATCAACCCATGGAGGTCTGGATTTGGAGTCACACTCAAAATTAAAGTGGAAAACCACACTACAGGCTGATCCAACTTTGATGTAATGTCCTTAAAACAAGTCCAAATGAGGCTCAGTAGTGTGTGTGGCCTCCAAGTGCCTGTATGACCTCCCTACAATGCCTGGGCATGCTCCTGATGAGGTGGCGGATGGTCTCGAGGGATCTCCTCCCCGCCCTGGACAAAAGCATCCGCCAACTCCTGGACAGTCTGTGGTGCAACGTGGCGTTGGTGGATGGAGCGAGACATGATGTCCCAGATGTGCTCAATTGGATTCAGGTCTGGGGAACGGGCGGGCCAGTCCATAGCATCAATGCCTTCCTCTTGCAGGAACTGCTGACACACTCCAGCCACATGAGGTCTAGCATTGTCTTGCATTAGGAGGAACCCAGGGCCAACCGCACCAGCGTATGGTCTCACAAGGGGTCTGAGGATCTCATCTCGGTACCTAATGGCAGTCAGGCTACCTCTGGCGAGCACATGGAGGGCTGTGCGGCCCCCCAAAGAAATGCCACCCCACACCATGACTGACCCACCTCCAAACCGGTCATGCTGGAGGATGTTGCAGGCAGCAGAACGTTCTCCACGGCGTCTCCAGACTCTGTAACGTCTGTCACATGTGCTCAGTGTGAACCTGCTTTCATCTGTGAAGAGCACAGGGCGCCAGTGGCAAATTTGCCAATCTTGGTGTTCTCTGGCAAATGCCAAACGTCCTGCACGGTGTTGGGCTGTAAGCCCAACCCCCACCTGTGGACGTCGGGCCCTCATACCACCCTCATTGAGTCTGTTTCTGACCATTTGTGCAGACACATGCACATTTGTGGCCTGCTGGAGGTCATTTTGCAGGGCTCTGGCAGTGCTCCTCCTGCTCCTCCTTGCACAAAAGTGGAGGTAGAGGTACTGCTGCTGGGTTGTTGCCCTCCTACGGCCTCCTCCACGTCTCCTGATGTACTGGCCTGTCTCCTGGTAGCGCCTCCATGCTCTGGACACTACGCTGACAGACACAGCAAACCTTCTTGCCACAGCTCGCATTGATGTGCCATCCTGGATGAGCTGCACTACCTGAGCCACTTGTGTGGGTTGTAGACTCCGTCTCATGCTACCACTAGAGTGAAAGCACCACCAGCATTCAAAAGTGACCAAAACATCAGCCAGGTAGCATAGGAACTGAGAAGTGGTCTGTGGTCACCACCTGCAGAACCACTCCTTTATTGGCGGTGTCTTGCTAATTGCCTATAATTTCCACCTGTTGTCTATTCCATTTGCACAACAGCATGTGAAATGTATTGTCAATCAGTGTTGCTTCCTAAGTGGACAGTTTGATTTCACAGAAGTGTGATTGACTTGGAGTTACATTGTGTTGTTTAAGTGTTCCCTTTATTTTTTTGAGCAGTGTATATTTATTAAAACACTCCCTGAACTTTCTTCCTGACTCTCAGTGCACTTGTTACACAGTTCATGAAGGAAGGCTTGCTTATTAAAGTTTATTAGCAAGCGTAGGCCGATACTGATGGAGGACGATAGCACCCAGCAACAGTCAACAAGAGCTATTTGAGAGTTTTGTGCTTAAAACCAGCGAATCAAATTGTTTGGGGACAGACTTGGTGGAGACAACTGAGTACTGAATGTGATCCTTGGTAAAGATTGCCACTCCCCCACCTTTGGAAGATCGGTCTTGCCGAAAAAGGTTATAACCAGAAAGGTTAACATTAGTATTCAAAACACTCTTCCTTAATCACGTCTCAGTAATGACCAACACATCTGGATAGGAGCTGTGAACCCACACTTTCAATTGATCCATTTTACGTAATAAGTTTCCAGTGTTAACGTGCAGAAAACCCAGGCTTTTACGAAAGCAGAAATCAGTGAAGCAGATATCAGAGCACAAGTCAGAATTGGGGCTAGCAACAGTAGGTGGGCCAGGGGGTAAATGCACATTTCCAGATATCATAAACTGTAATACAATCAAGGCATGACAGAGTACAGGGAGAGCTCAGCCGTGCTGATTTATGATATCTGAATGTGCATCAGATGGCAACAAGATCATATTGTACAGCAATTTCATCAGGTAACATGAATACAAAGCCGGCAAGAGGTGGTTAGAATAGGATGGGAGGCAAAAGGTTTGTGTAACCAATAGAGAGTCCTGAGTGTGGGAACAAACATAGTCTGTCCCACAGTTGGGTAAAGAAGGTTGTAGTCAACAAAGTATGCAGGAGTCATGAGGCAAATAGCAAAATAGCAAAATGCACAAGAAAGAGATTTTATATATAACGAATAGACTTGGGCTAGCCATGTGTGCTGGAGGCGAGCAAAAGCTCAGGAGAGAGCGGTGAGTGTGGTGGAGGTACCTGTACCAGACAAGGGGAGACAGGACAGGGCAGACGGCAAACAGATGGCCAGGTGGAATCCAAGCAGCAGTGCAGCAAGCAATGGGAGTAGGTGTCACACACACTTGGGATAAGCTTTTATTTCTAGAGGCAGATTTCTTGTAGAAAATGCCAGGGAATGGTCTTTGAACAGCAGGAGGGGGGTTCAGAAGACTCTTCAAAGACTCCTGACACTTGTTGGGCCCAAAGACTGTTTACGTCACAATTTAGTGCTAAATGAATTTGTATTTGGTCTGTCCTTGCAAGCCTCGGAGCCTTAACTGAGCCTGCAGTCACCATAAAGTAAAATATATCACTGTAATGCACTTTATTATTTAAAAAAAAAAACATTTTTTATTTTTCTTCTAGGCTTACAAAATAGCATCAGACCAAACGCTACTCACTCAGTTCCAGGTTGGAATGGTGTCCTCGGGTCTCTGCTGTTTGTTTGCTAGAGCACCCTCCGAATAGCTTGGAAAAAGAAAACCTTGAAAGCAGTAATCTCTGCATTAGGTAATTAGTCAATTAGTAATAATTATGTTATGGGTTTGGAGTTTTGCTCTGGAGCGAAGGCCAAGCTGTGGAGGGTGGGTAGCATCCTGCATACAGTGTAAGTCAGAAGTTTGCATACACCGTAGCCAAATACATTTAAACTCAGTCTAATAAAAATTCCCTGTCTTAGGTCAGTTAGGATTGCCACTTTATTTTAAGAATGTGATATGTCAGAACAATAGTAGAGAGAATGATTTATTTCAGCTTTTACTTCTTTCATCACATACCCAGTGGGTCAGAAGTTTACATACACTCAATTAGTATTTGGTAGCATTGCCTTTAAATTGTTTAACTTGGGTCAAATGTTTTGGGTAGCCTTCCACAAGCTTCCCACAATAAGTTGGGTGAATTTTGGCCCATTCCTCCTGACAGAGCTGGTGTAACTGAGTCAGGTTTGTAGGCCTCCTTGCTCACGCACGCTTTTTCAGTTCTGCCCACAAATGTTCTATAGGATTGAGGTCAGGCATTTGTGATGGCCACTCCAATACCTTGACTTTGTTGTCCTTAAGCCATTTTGACACAACTTTGTAAGTATGCTTGGGGTCATTGTCCATTTGGAAGACCTATTTGCGACCAAACTTTAACTTCCTGACTGATGTCTTGACATGCTACTTCAATATATCCAATTCTCCAACTATTTTCCATGATGCCATCTATTTTGTGAAGTGCACTAGTCCCTCGTGCAGCAAAGCACCCCCACAACATGATGCTGCTACCCCCATGCTTCATGGTTGGGATGGTGTACTTCAGCTTGCAAGCCTCCCCCTTTCTCCTCCAAACACAATGATGGTCATTATGGTCAAACAGTTTGATTTTTGTTTCATCAGACCAGAGGACATTTCTCCAAAAAAGTAGGATCTTTGTCCCCATGTGCAGTTGCAAACCGTAGTCTGGTTTTTTAATGGCAGTTATGGAGCAGTGGCTGCTTCCTTGCTGAGCGGCCTTTCAGGTTATGTCGATATAGGACTCATTTTACTGTGGATATAGATACTTTTACTCCAGCATCTTCACAAGGTCCTTTGCTGTTGTTCTGGGATTGATTTGCACTTTTCGCACAAAAGTAAATTAATCTCTAGGAGACAGAATGAGTCTCCTTCCTGAGCGGTATGACGGCTGCGTGGTCCCATGTTATTTATACTTGCGTACTATTGTTTGTACAGATGAACATGGTACCTTCAGGCATTTGGAAATTGCTCCCAAGAATGAACCAGACTTGTGGAGGTCTACGATTTTTTTTCTGAGGTCTTGGCTGATTTATTTTGATTTTCCCATGATGTCAAGCAAAGAGACACTGAGTTTGAAGGTAGACCTTGAAATACATCCCCAGGTACACCTCCAATTGACTCAAATGATATCAATTCTCGACCCGCTCCACTGCAGCCCCGTCGATGTGAATGGCCCTCCTTTTCCTGTAGTCCATGATCAGCATCCTCCTGTCTTGCTCACGTTGAGGGAGAGGTTGTTGTTCTGGCATCACACTGCCAGGTCTCTGACCTCCTCCCTATAGGCTATCTCGTCGGTGCTCAAGCCTACCACTGTTGTGTCATCAGCCAACCTAATGATGGTGTTGGATGTCGTGCTTGGCCGCGCAGTCGTGGGTGAACAGGGAGTACAGGAGGGTACTAAGCACACACCCCTGAGGGGCCCCCGCGTTGAGGATCAGCGTGGAAGATGTGTTGTTACCTACTCTTACCACCTGGAGGTGGCCCATCAGTCCAGGATCCAGTTGCAAAGGGAGGTGTTTAGTGCCAGGGTCCTTAGCTTAGTGATAGCTTTGTGTGCACTATAGTGTAGAACGCTGAGCTGTAGTCAGATGAACAGCGTTCTCACATAGGTGTTCCTTTTGTCCAGGTGGGAAAGGGCAGTTTGGAGTGTGATTGAGATTGCGTCACCAGTGGCTCTGTTGGGGCGGTATGCGAACTGGAGTGGGTCTAGGGTTTCCGGTTGATGGTGTTGATGTGAGCCATGACCAGCCTTTCAAAGCACTTCATGGCTACCGACATGAGTGCCACAGGCAATAGTCATTTAGGCAGGTTACTTTCGCTTTCTTGGGCACAGGGACTATGATGGTCTGCTTGAAACATGTAGGTATTACAGACACGGTCAGGGAGAGTATGAAACTGTCAGTGAAGATAATAGCTGCCAAAAGGTGATTCTAACAGGTTTTGACTCAGAGGTGTGAATACTTATGTAAATGATATAGAGTGAGCTCTCAAAAGTATTAGGACAGTGATATATTTTAGTGAATAATGATAAGTGAGAATGTTACAGATGCACAGATATCATACCCGCCAAGCCATGCTAACCTCTCACCATTATAATAACAGGGAGGATAGCATTTTTTTGGGGGGGGGGTGATATTTACGCAACTTTCTGTCTCATCATTATTCACGATTCATTCAGGACTATCAGAAATCAAGGTAAGATCCAGATGCAGACACGTCGAATTGACAATGGTTTAATATTCTAACAGGGGCAGGCAATAGACAGGTCAAGGCAGGCAGGGGTCAGTAAACCAGAGGTGGGGCAACAATACCAGATGGCAGGCAGGCTCAGGGTAGGCAGAGGTCAGCAATCCAGAGGTGGGGCAAAGCTACAGTTTAGCAGGCAGGCTCAGGGGCAGGGGCAGGCAGAGTGGTCAGGCAGGTGGGCTCAGAGTCAGGACAGGCAAGGGTCAAAACCAGGAGGGCGAGAAAAAGAAAGACTGGGAAAAGCAGGAGCTGAGAACAAAAATGCTGGTTGAACTGACAAACGAGATGAACTGGCAACGGACAAACAGGTATACGGAGAACACAGGTATAAATACACAGGGGATAAGGGGGAAGATTGGCGACAACTGGAGGGGGGTGGAGAGGACAGGTGAAACAGTTCACAGTGTGACACAGGATTATCCGTAATTATGGTAGATTCCAGATTAATGTAGAAGTGTTTTGAAAAATATTATATTTTTATTTACAATAAAAGTTCTTCCAAAATGACACAATACATTGTTTACCATTAATCTCTATTGGGGACAAAATCATCTGAAACACAACCAAAACAAACAGCAAATGCTAGGAATATGGGACCAGATACTACACTTTCGACTACTTTAATACACGTACAGTGTAAGTAAATTTGTTAACAATTGTAAAATCACCCGCTATGGATGAAAATACCCTCAAACAAAGTCATTGATAATTTCATATCCAGAGTGGTGCAATACAGAGCCAAAACCAAAACAGTGTCACTGTACTAATACTTTTGGAGCTGACTCTATTTCTGTATTTAAGTTTCAATAAATCAGCAAAAATGTCTATTTTCACTTTGTCATTATCAAAGTGTCACACACAGTATTGTGTGTAGGTTGGTGAGAAAAAAATGATTTGATCTATTTTGAATTCAGGCTGTAACAAACAACATGTGGAATAAGTCAAAGGTCAATGCCTGCACTGTAAAGGCCTGCGCCAAAGCCTGCCATCTTATCCTCCAATAGAGACGTTTCTTTTTATGTGCCCAATTGTCCTTTTATCCACTGTATACTCCGGGGGGGGTTTTATGCAGAGGCTACATGTGTATAGATGATATCATGTATTATAGATTAATCCTGTACAATGTTTGATCATGATTGTTTTTAGTGTTGCAGAACTCAATATGTGATCCACAATGTGGTTGAAAATAAAATCTGCATTTTGGACTATTGTGTCATTATGGAGTGACACTTAAATACATTTTTCTAACTCTAAATCTAGCTCTGTTGATTTATATTACTTTTTTTAAAAGTAGAAATAGCTACAACACTATTTATAGCCACATGAGCATGTAAATAACCCACACTATTGTGTCTGACTCTATGAATTGCAGTGCTGTTTTAACTGTTATGAACTTTCCGCAGGCAGTTACTGAAATCAATCACTCCTCCCTCCCTCTCTAGGAGGAAAGCAGTGAGGTAGATAGAGAGACGGTTCCCCCTGACTTAGTTTTAAAAAATGAGATGTGTAGTGCTGTCAGTGTGTCAAAAAGAGAGAGAGGGGATGAAAAGGGCATGTCACATGCACAAACCCACAAGTAAGTGTACAATGACACTTTTTCACTAATGAATGAGCTACATGACACTGGAGGTAAGGAGGGGGAGAGAGGTTTAAAGGAAAGAGGGAGAGAGTGTTACAGAGAGAGTGAGAAGGTTAAAGGGAAGAAATAGAAGCTGGGGTTGTGAATGACTGTGTGTTTTGTTGGAATTCCAGAGCATTCCCCAGCAGCCTGACTTTTTGTTTGTGTTTGAGTTTCCGACTGCACAGTCACGACCCCCACACACACACACACACACACACAACCACACACACACGGTTATGTTCCTTTATACTTGTAGGGACCTACAATCCTATTTTCCCTAACCACTAACACTAAACCTAACTAACCTTAACCCATAAACCTAAGCCAAACCCTATATCTAATTCCTAACCCTAAACCTAACCACTGTCATGAAGTTGCCATCTTTGGGTATAGCAAGCCCCATCCCCCTCTCCCTGCATCCCCCTCTCCCTGCCTCCCCCTGGCCTCCTTCAACTAGGCTGCTGTGGTCAGAGAGAGGTCGTAAATTCCCGAGAAGACCCTGCCACATGGCCACATAGTATTAGAGGCAGAGTAAATGTTCATAGAGCACAAAGGAATTTCTTCCACCTCACAGAACTTGAGGTACGAACAAATTTCATGTTCTGGAGAAGGTATAAAAGATCGGTGAAGAATCCAGCTACGAACTGGTCTGTTTGTTACAACTTGGAGAAGCTCAAGGGAGACGGTGTGGCCAGATTACCATAACAATGTTTATATAATAGATATGAGGTTTACATCAAATTGTTGTATAAGATGAATGAGTGAGTATGATACTGTTTGTAAAATTGTGTACTATGATTTTGGACTGTTTAATGAAAGAAAATACAATTCCCTTTTGATTTGAACTAAATCAGAGGACTGCCCCTGAGCCCAGTTAGGGTCAGGCATCCTGGGACAGCCACTTTTCTGCAATTCCAAATAAAACCCAACTTTGCGAAATTATCACCAGACCATGTTTTTCTCTATTAGGAGAGGACAAAGGTTGTAGACCATTGCTGAATCTTTTAACCATACCACATGGTTAAACTCTTAAACTATCGATACCGACAGAATAAAAACAAGTCTTTGATATTAATTACTAGTCTGCAGCTAGAAGAACGACAACCGCCGAAACATCCACTCTATAACGAAACGAATAAATGTCACTCTGAACCATCCAAAATAACCACGACAGAGATAGAGGGAGAGAGACGAACAAAAGAAGCAACTTTTCACCAGCGATCAAGACGACACACTGAGCGTAAATATATATTGATTGCAATTGTTCCCGAATGAGTGAGCGTTCATGTGCAAAGGATTAGCATTTCAATTGTTATAATTATCACTCTGTAGTGACTTCTTAGTCGACCCCCACTTCCCCTTTTGTCTAACAAGCCGCCATGCCGGTTTAGCCCACTAGGGCACATTCTCGTATCGTTTCTTGTAACCATATTTACTGTATGTTTATGCATTTCTGTGAATTACTTAGTTAGTAATAAATACATAATTTAAGACAATTGATGTATGGATGACTCATAGTGAAGACTGGGTTTGTGCAGATAACCAACAATTTATGACGTTTGGAATGAGGCTAACGTGAGGTAAAGTAAATAATTCATTAATTCGAAGACTTAATTGATCAGATAAAATACCTGAAAAGTTATTTTAGGAAATGATAACTTTGTAATCTGAATACTAATTTTGCGTAATACTAATTACAGAGAATCTTTGATAAAAACTATAAGTCTTCAATTTAATGATAGTAAATACACTGTCACCCTAACTCTAACCCCTAATCTTAAAATAGCCTTTGTCCTCATGGGGATGTGGGAAATGTCCCAACAAGGGAGAATTTCCCTTGTTTGCTATTCTTGTGGGGACTTTGGGGGATTTTAGGTCCCCGCAAGGACAAAAGAACCAAACCACACACACAAATCTCCCAAGGGTAGCCAAAGGATTACAGTAGAACTGTAGGAAAAGGCCAGAGAGTAATCTCCCTCCTACTATTGAACGAATGTATACCTGCCCTGCCACAGCAAGCCTACTGTATCAATGTCACTGCCTGACATGTGTGTGTGTGTGTGTGTGTGTGTGTGTGTGTGTGTGTGTGTGTGTGTGCGCGCAGGGTTGAGGAGTAACAGATTACCTGCAATCCGTAACATGTAAGGGATTACAAAAACGGTATCTGTAATCCGTAATGTTACCAGAAAAAATATTGTAATCAGATTACAGATACTTTTGGAAAAACTAGATGATTACTTGTTGGATTACTTTTAAATTCATAAAGGATGTTTGAGAGAAAAAAGCTATTTGACACTGTTTTCTCAATGACATTCAAATCAGCATTGAAAAGAGGCACAAGTTTAAGTTTGTTCCACCTGAGTGAGTCTGACCACAAGTCAGAGACCACTATGATGACACACCAAATGAGTTTGATGGATCGCGGGAAGAGAGCAGGAATTTTTAGTCTATAGTCCAAGCTATGTCTTCGAATAGTACGACTGCTGTCGGCATCCAAAGATTATCCTATTTAAATAAGTGCTTGGAGGTAAGGATGACAGCAGTGGTGTAGTCTACGGCAATACAGATCACTTAATAGTGTTATCTACATAGCGCATTGATGTAAATCACACTGTTGCTCTCTCATTTAGCTATTATGGATTGTGGTTATTGTGGATGGCTGTTCACAAATCTAAATCTGTATTTGAACCCAACAATGATTGAATTCAAGAAGTTTAAGCTGCCTATCAGTCATTGTTTTTGAAACCAGTGGACAGCCAGTGAAAAATGCACTCTTGCAACAGCTGTACAGTGCGGATCCCAGCCTATGGAATAAACGTGGGGCTTTTATTGCTGAAACTCGCAAACTTTTGATAGACTTAAAGGGGAAATCTGTAGTTGCTACATCCATTTTTGGACTTGTAAATTATATACAGTGGGGCAAAAAAGTATTTAGTCAGCCACCAATTGTGCAAGTTCTCCCACTTAAAAAGATGAGAGAGGCCTGTAATTTTCATCATAGGTACACTTCAACTATGACAGACAAAATGAGAGAAAAAAAAAACAGAAAATCACATTGTAGGATTTTTTATGAATTTACTTGCAAATGATGGTGGAAAATAAGTATTTGGTTACCTACAACCAAGCAAGATTTCTGGCTCTCACAGACCTGTAACTTCTTCTTTAAGAGACTCCTCTGTCCTCCACTCGTTACCTGTATTAATGGTACCTGTTTGAACTTGTTATCAGTATAAAAGACACCTGTCCACAACCTCAAACAGTCACACTCCAAACTCCACTATGGCCAAGACCAAAGAGCTGTCAAAGGACATACACACATGTAATTCAGTACCTTGTCCCACAGTCTGTCTCTGTCCAGTGCGATGATGGCCATGGAGGGATTGGTCAGGTAGCCATCACTGTTGAACGACAGGTCCTTACGCTCCCATGTCACATTTAGCATGTGTCTGCAACACACACAGATTCAGTTTTCAACACAAACACACCTGTTTAGTATGTGTCTACTTACAAAAACACACACACAGGACGAGAGGATGTGTGGCCTCACACACTCACCTGAACAGTGTGTTGTTGTTGATATGTGTAACTGGTGTGTTGCAGTCGCTGTGTCCCTCTGGAAGGAACCCTTGATGCCTTCTGAAACTATCCGCCCCTTTGGCCACTATGGCCACGCCCTCTCTGACACGTTGCCTCAGGCTCTTCCTCCAGTGGTCAGTGATGACCCCAATCAGTCCTACAGGGAAGCTGATAGGTGGAGGGCTCTCTGTGTTGCCCAACGCGAGGGAGGGGAGGATCCAGATGTACCCAGGCCCCAGTAGACCCACCTCCCCTGCTACCTGGAACAGGTACTGGGCCTCTTCATAGGAACAGTAGGCCAGGAGCACCTGGGAATCAATCTAGAGGGACAGACAGATATAACACTGTAAGCAATATCTAACATTAACCTCTCTCTCTCTCTCGTTGGAAATAGTTTGAAAAAATTCTCTCTTCTACCTGCTGTAACATGCGTTTGGCTCGGACGTCACTGGTTCCGACAGACATCTCCAGAGACAGGATATCTTGTAGCCTCCACAGGAAGTAGGAAGTGTCCGTGTAGGATCGGACGTAGTCTACAAACGTCTCGTATCCCGGCCACATGCTGGTGATTACTACAAAGTCTCCCCAGTCATACTCCTCCATCAACTAGAATATAGACATGATAGAACATATTATATGTAAAGGGTCGTTCCACTAATAGAGTACATTTTGGCTCGTGTAATCTGGTCCAAAATAACTTTTTATTTCACCTATTTAACATTGTCATAAAGAGCACATGTTCAAATTAATTTGAAAAAAAAAACACGTTTTTCCATCTCAAGAAGTTAAATAAAAAAATGATTTTAGTATTTTGTATTTGTATGCCAAGGCAGCAGCTACTCTTCCTGGGGTCCAGCAAAATTAAGGCAGTTATATAATTTTAAAAACATTACAATACATTCACAGACCGTGCCCCCTCAGGCCCCTACTCCAACATATATACAGTACAAAATCCATGTGTACGTGTGTGTATAGTGCGTATGCTATCGTGTGTGTGTGTGTGTGTGTGTGTGTGTGTGTGTGTGTGTGTGTGTGTGTGTGTGTGTGTGTGTGTGTGTGTGTGTGTGTGTGTGTGTGTGTGTGTGTGTGTGTGTGTGTGTGTGTGTGTGTGTGTGTGTGTGTATGCATGTGTCTGTGACGATGTTTGTGTTGCTTCACAGCCCCGCTGTTCCATAAGGTGTTTTTCTATCTTTAAAAAAAGTACTGCTTGCATGAGCCACTTGATGTGGAATAGAGTTCCATGTAGTCATGGCTCTATTTAGTACAGTGCACCTTCCATAGTCTGTTCTGGACGTAGGGACTGTGAAGAGACTTCTTGTGGCATTTCTTGTGGGGTATGCATGGGTGTAGTTCAAACAGACAGCTCAGTGCATTCAACAGGTAGTCAATCTCTCCTCTACTTTGAGCCAGGAGAGATTGACATGCATATTATTAATATTAGCTCTCTGTGTACATCCAAGGGCCAGCCGTGCTGACAGTGCTGGTGTATCAATATGTTTTGACCATGAGTTTACAATCCAGGGTAACTCCAAGCAGTTTAGTCACCTCAACTTGCTCAATTTCCACATTATTTATTACAAGATTTAGTTGAGGTTTAGGGTTTAGTGAATGAGTTGTCCCAAATACAATGCTTTTAGTTTTAGAAATATTTAGGACGAACTTATTCCTTGCCACCCACTCTGAAACTAACAGCAACTCTTTGTTAAGTGTTGCAGTCATTTCAGTCACTGTTGTAGCGGACATGTATAGTGTTGAGTCATCCGCATACATAGACTGGATTGGATTTCCTCAAAGCCAGTGGCAATTCAATAGTAAAGATTGAAAAAAGTAAAGGGCCAAGACAGCTGCCTTGGGGAATTCCTGATTCTACCTGGATTATGTTGGAGAGGCTTCCATTGAAGAACACCCTCTGTGTTATGTTAGACAGGTAACTCTTTATCCACAATATAGCAGGGGGTGTAAAGCCATAACATAAGTTTTGTCAGCAGCAGACTATGATCGATAATGTCAAAGGCCGCACTGAAGTCTAACAAAAGTAAGTGCCAATAAAGTGCAAAATAAAGTAGCAGGGTTGACCGTGACAGGGTTGATGTTTTGATTGTAAATCAGCGATAAATCCACTTGTGACAGGGGGAATAGAAGCTTGTTGTCACGCCCTGACCTTAGAGATCCTTTTTATGTCTCTATTTTGGTTTGGTCAGGGCGTGAGTTGGGGTGGGCATTCTATGTTTTGTGTTTCTATGATTTTTTATTTCTATGTTTTGGCCGGGTATGGTCAATCAGGGACAGTTGTCTATCGTTGTCTCTGATTGGGAACCATACTTAGGTACCCTTTTTTCCCACCTGTGTTTGTGGGAAGTTAACTTTTTTTGACGGCACATAGCCTTAAGCTTCACGGTTTGTTTTGTATTGTTTGTTTTGTCGGTGTCATTTCAAATAAAAGTATACGCTCACCACGATCCACCTTGGTCCAGTTCTTTTAACGGCCGTGACACTTGTTGTGTGCAACAGGGAGTTGAAATTGAATGCAAGCTTCACAAAAAAATGAAACTGTTCAAACATCTCTAGCCTATCTATCTATGGGTAACAGAGTTGACGTGTTGTGCTGGATGCACTCAGTTTTCCACCACAGAACACCAGAAAAAGGCCAAAAAGAGTAGAACTAGCTCACCTGCTTTCACTCTATGATTTTACTTTTACTGAAAAAATAATTTTAAAAGGAATAGTTTCACCACATTGAAACAAGAGTTCAGTTCACATAAAAGATTTGACCTTGAAATGAGGGACAGATGCTAATTGATCACTAATAACATAAATACATAATACTCTTCAGAAAGAACTTGGTCAAAGCTTTAAAATGAAAACTTGGATAAGTGGGTTGAAATCTTAATCTAATTCGTAAAAACAAGACAAGAAACATGTCAAAATGCTGAGTTGTGACACTGTAGGGCAGTGTTTCTCAAACTCAGTCCTGGGGCCCAGCCTGGTTGCACATATGTTTTTTTTGTCCTAGCACTACACAGCTGATTCCAATAATCCAAGCTTGATGAGTTGGTTATTTGAATCAGCTGTGTAGTGATAGGGCAAAAACCAAAATGTGCGCCCAGGGGGGCCCTAGGACCAAGTTTGGGAGACCTTGCTTTAGCAAGTCTTTATTCATACTAATAGTCTGAAGGGCACTTCATTTAATATAACAGACTTTTAAAATGCAATATTGGTGCACAATTTCTACTCAAAATATCAAAGGAATGCAAAACGTACTTGTGGAACGACCCATAAATGTAAAATCATATATTGACATAACATTTCAGACCACGGCTTTCCTGATTACTACATTCTGATTGGCTGAAAGGGGACTCTATAAGTGAACATGAACTTTAGATTATTCTATTCCTGTACCTTGAACATGCAGACGATCTGCTGCTCCAGGGAGGCACCCATCTGGAGAAACGTGGAACCCTCAGCCTAAAGGGGGAGGAGTGGGGTGAGAAGGAGGGGGAGGGGGGAATGAGAATGTTAGCTCAATCCAACAATACTGTACACTATTCAGGTGAGCACACTCACAAGCACTCGCAAACTCTCAAGTAGACATTTTCCACACCCAGAGGTAGATAATGTGTGGTCAATCCTATCGCTGTTATAACACCTAAACACACCTACACACCTATAGACACACACAAACACACATGTAAACAACGGGCTGTGAGGGTCGATTCTATCTCTATTAAAGCCACGCTATGAACACTAATATACAGTGCATTCGGAAAGTATTCAGGCATTTTTCTTCTAAAATGTATTAAATGCACACATTTTTTTCCTCGTCAATCTACACACAATCCTCCATAATGACAAAGCAAAAAACAGAACTACCTTATTTACATAAGTATTCAGACCCTTTGCTATGATACTCGAAATTCAGCTCAGGTTCATCCTGTTTCCATTGATCATCCTTGAGATGTTTCTACAACTTGATTGGAGTCCACCTGTGGTAAATTCAATTGATTGGACATGATTTGGAAAGGCACACACCTGTCTATATAAGGCCCCACATTTGACAGTGCATGTCAGAGCAAGAAACAAACCATGAGTTCGAGGCAATTATCAGCAGAGCTCTGAGACAGGATTGTGTCGAGGCACAGATCTGGGGAAGGGTACCAAAAAATGTCTGCAGCATTGAAGGTCCCCAAGAACACAGTGGCCTCCATCATTCTTAAATGGAAGAAGTTTGGATCCACCAAGAATCCTCCTAGAGCTGGCCGCCCGGCCAAACTGAGCAATTGGGAGAGAAGGGCCTTGGTCAGGGAGGTGACCAAGAACCTGATGGTCACTCTGACAGAGCTCCAGAGTTCCTCTGTGGAGATGGGAGAACCTTCCAGAAGGACAACTATCTCTGCAGCACTCCCACAATCAAGCCTTTATGGTAGAGTGGCCAGACAGAAGCCACTCCTCAGTAAAAGGCACATGACAGCCCGCTTGGAGTTTGCTAAAAGGCACCTACTGTAAAAGACTCTCAGACAAAGGGAAACAAGATTTTCTCTTTTACTGATTGACAAGCGTCACATCTGGAGGAAACCTTGCACCATCTCTACTGGGAAGCATGGTGGTGGCAGCATCATGCTTTTTGGGTGTTTTTCAGTGGCAGAGACTGGTAGACTAGTCAGGACAGGGTAAAAGATGAATGGAGCAAAGTACAGAGAGATCCTTGATGAAAATATGCTCCTGAGCGCTCAGGACCTCAGACTGGGGCGAAGGTTCAACTTCCAACAGGACAACCCAATTGACTTTATGTCAGTCTTTTTATTATAAAATGTGTCACATGTAAATCACACTTTGAAGACATTGTCTAGCATAACATAAAGTACCATATTTTCTGTTACAACATAAGCTACCTGTATTTTGTGAAACACAAAAATGACTATTTAGAATGTGTGTGTGTGTGTGTGTGTGTATGTGTGTGTGTGTGTGTGTGTGTGTCATCTAAATATGCCTAAGTGCACTCTGCAGTCATTGTGAGAAACAGTTCCCGAAACAGTCCAAGCAGTGAGTTGCCAAATAAATAACCAGGTGCTGGAGCTGCGACAGGATCCGACTGTGGTTTACAGGGATCCTTCATCCCACCTGCCCAAGCATAATCTTCCAGACAACATTGCCACAGAGGAGAGACCTGAGAAAGAGGACCTGGTTAGATCAGAAGACATCACTCCAGGATTTGTTCTTTATATGCAACCAAATGTCTTCCCCTTTCTTTGTTGAGGGGGCACAAACAATACTTGAATGTTTTGTATTACATTTTTTTTGTGACTAAAAATATACTGAACAAAAATATAAATGCAACATGTAAAGCGTTGGTCCCATGTTTCAAGTTCCCAGAAATTTTCCACAGACACAAAAAGCTTTTTTCTCTCAAATTGTGTGCACAAATTTGTTTACATCCCTGTTAGTGAGCATTTCTCCTTTACCAAGATAATCCATCCATCTGACAGGTGTGGCATATCAAGAAGCTGATTAAACAGCCTGGTCATTACAATAAAAGGTCACTCAAAAATGTGAAGTTGCGTCACAGCACAATGCCATAGAGGTCTCAAGTTTTGAAGAAAAGTGTGATTGGCATGCTGACTGAAGGAATGTCTACCAGAGCTGTTGCCAGATAATAGAAAGTTAATTTCTCTACCATAAGCCGCCTCCAATGTCATTTAAGAGAATTTGGCAGTATACCCTACCGGCCTCACAACCGCAGACCACGTGTAACAACGCTAGCCCAGGACCTCCACATCTGGCTTCTTCACCTACGGTATCGTCTTAGACCAGCCACCCGGACAGCTGAGGAAACTGTGGGTTTGCACACTGTACAACAATGTGTTCCAGTTTCCGCCAATATCCAGAAACTTTGCATAGCCATTGAAGAGGAGTGGGATAACATTCCACAGGCCACAATCAACAGCCTGATCAACTCTATGAGAAGGATATGTGTCTTGCTGCATGTGGAAAATGGTGGTCACACCAGATACTGACTGGTTTTCTGATCCACACCCCATCTTTTTTTAAGGTGCCTGTGACCAACAGATGCATATCTGTATTCCCAGTCATGTGAAATCCATAGATTAGGGCCTAATGAATTTATATCAATTGACTGATTCCTTAAAGGAACCTTTAAAGGAACTGCAAATCAGTAAAATCTTTGAAATTGTTGCATGTTGCGTTTATATTTCTGTTCAATGTATATTATAAAAATGACAATACAATTCATGTTTTATTGGTCCATTTACATGGATATTCTTTATTTTTGCAGTCACATTCCTAACATGATACACAACAGACAAATCACAGTCTGGGAGCAGCGAATACCTATCACTTTGACTATTCACAAGTCCTGGGAGTCTTCCACTTCCTGAAAACCAGTGTAGACCCCATAATGCGATTGATATTTGGCTCAGATGGCATTTACCACGCAGGCTGGGAAAGGGATCTGGACTCCTGGATCTAATGTCTCACCGTGGAGGACCCACTCCAAAATAATGTGGTAGGAGACTAGTCTCAACTGTCTGGAATGACAATAGACCAAAGGGCATTGTGGATTTGAGAATCTGGAGCAGAAGTCATGTACTCATAACATATCATTTTTTGGACAATATATGGAAACAAGTTTTCATTTTCTGTTCTTAGATTTGGCTGTTATTTCAAGTTCAATGTGTAGGCCTATATTTAAACCCACAACAGTCAGGCTCAGAGGTTTATGATGATCATTCAGTAGTGGGGCGGTGTTGCAATCTACTGCAGAGATAGCCTGCAGAGTTCTGTCCTACTATCCAAGTCTGTACCCAAACCATTTGAACTTCTATTTTTAAAAATCCACCTCTCTAAAAACAAGTCTCTCACCTGTTATAGACCACCCTCTGCCCCCAGCTGTGCTCTGGACACCATATGTGAACTGATTGCCCCCCCATCTATCGACCTAAACTGGAAGACCTAAACTGGAAGATGCTTAACATCCCAGCCATTCTACAATCTAAGCTTGATGCCCTCAATCTCACACAAATTATCAATGAACCTCCCAGGTACCACCCCAAAACCGTAAACACGGGCACCCTCATAGTTATCATCCTTACCAACTTGCCCTCTAAATACACCTATGCTGTTTTCAACCAAGATCTCAGCGATCACTGCCTCATTGCCTGCATCCGTAATGGGTCAGCCGTCAATCGACCTCCTCTCATCACTGTCAAACGCTCCCTGAAACACTTCTGCTAGCAGGCCTTTCTAATCGATCTGTCTGGGGTATCCTGGAAGGATATTGACATCATCCCGTCAGTAGAGGATGCCTGTTTTTTTTTAAATGCCTTCCTCACCATCTTAAATAAGCATGCCCCATTCAAGAAATTTAGAACCAGAAACAGATATAGCCCTTGGTTCTCTCCAGACCTGACTTCCCTTAACCAACACAAAAACATCCTATGTTGTTCTGCATTAGCATCGAACAGCCCCCGTGATATGCAACTTTTCAGGGAAGCTAGAAACCAATATACACAGGCAGTTAGAAAAGCCAAGGCTAGCTTTTTTTTTTTTTTTTTTGTGAATTTTACCCCTTTTTCTCCCCAATTTCGTGGTATCCAATTGTTTAGTAGCTACTATCTTGTCTCATCGCTACAACTCCCGTATGGGCTCGGGAGAGACGAAGGTTGAAACTCATGCGTCCTCCGATACACAACCCAACCAAGCCGCACTGCTTCTAACACAGCACCATCCAACCTGGAAGCCAACCGCACCAATGTGTCGGAGGAAACACCGTGCACCTGGCAACCTTGGTTAGCGCGCATCTGAGATTCCCAAAGATTGGAAAGCAGCTGTGGTCATCCTCCTCTTCAAAGGGGGGGACAGTCTTGACCCAAACTGCTACAGACCTATATCTATCCTAACCTGCCTTTCTAAGGTCTTCGAAAGCCAAGTCAACAAACAGATTACCGACCATTTCGAATCCCACCATACCTTCTCCGATATGCAATCTGGTTTCAGTGCTGGTGATGGGTGCACCTCAGCAACGCTCAAAGTCCTAAATGATATCTTAACCGCCATCGATAAGAAACAATACTGTGCAGCCGTATTCATTGATCTGGCCAAGGCTTTCGACTCTGTCAATCATCACATCCTCATCGGCAGACTCGATAGCCTTGGTTTCTCAAATGATTGCCTCACCTGGTTCAACAACTACTTCTCTGATAGAGTTCAGTGTGTCAAATCGGAGGGCCTGTTGTCCGGGCTTCTGGCAGTCTCTATGGGGGTGCCTCAGGGTTCAAATCTTGGACCTTCTCTGTATACATCAATGATGTCGCTCTTGCTGCTGGTGAGTCTCTGATCCACCGCTACGCAGACGACACCATTCTGTATACTTCTGGCCTTCTTTGGACACTGTGTTAACAACCCTCCAGACGAGCTTCAATGCCATACAACTCTCCTTCCGTGGCCTCCAATTGCTCTTAAATACATGTAAAACTAAATGCATGCTCTTCAACCGATCGCTGCCTGCACCTGCCCGCCCGTCCAACATCACTACTCTGGACGGTTCTGACTTATATGTGGACAACTACAAATACCTAGGTGTCTGGTTAGACTGTAAACTCTCCTTCCAGACTCACATCAAACATCTCCAATCCAAAAATCAATCTAGAATCGGCATCCTATTTCGCAAAAAAGCGTCCTTCACTCATGCTGTATAACATACCCTTGTAAAACTGACCATCCTACCAATCCTCGACTTCGGCGATGTCATTTACAAAATAGCCTCCAATACTGGTCACCCCCAAAACCAATTCTTCCTTTGGCCGCCTCTCCTTCCAGTTCTCTGCTGCCAATGACTGGAACGAACTACAAAAACAATGGAAACACTTATCTCCCTCACTAGCTTTAAGCACCAGCTGTCAGAGCAGCTCACAGATTACTGCATCTGTACATAGCCCATCTATAATTTAGCCCAAGCAACTACCTCTCCCCCTACTGTATTTATTTATTTTGCTCCTTTGCACCTGATTATTTCTATTTCTACTTTGCATATTCTTCCACTGCAAATCTAACATTCCAGTGTTTTACTTGCTATATTGTATTTACTTCGCCAAAGGCCTTTTTTTTGCCTTTACCTCCCTTATCTCACCTCATTTGCTCACGTTGTATATAGACTTATTTTTCTACTGTATTATTGACTGTATGTTTGTTTTACTCCATGTGTAACTCTGTGTTGTTGTATGTGTCGAACTGCTTTGCTTTATCTCGGCCAGGTCGCAATTGTAAATGAGAACTTGTTCTCAACTTGCCTACCTGGTTTTAAATAAAGGTGAAATAAAAAAAATTAAGTTTAGCTACTTACTCATTGGATATCTGTCATTTTGGTCCGTCTGGAGTGGGGTTGCCAATTTATATTTGGGATATGGAAGAAGAAGAAAAAAATCCAGGACACCAGAGTTGTTCTGGGCAGAAAAATCCCTGTTGTTGCGAAAGCAAGCAAACTGTTTCTCAACATTAATAATCACATTCTTCGTGAGTCTGCATTGGAGCACAATTACACTACCGATCTGCGTTCATCTTGGGGGTAGGCTGGGGCTGTGGTCCTGCTGCTTCTCCCGCCTCGGTGAGTAGAGTGGTGGCGGCCATCTGAAACTCAGGTTTGCCTCAATTCCTTGTCAGAATACTCAGGCTCCAATAAATACGGTTCGATGCCACCATTAGCACCCCTCTAGTAGTTTTCTTCATCACTCGCAAATATTTCATCGTCAGACATGCTTCAGGTTGTTGTTTACTTTCGTATAACTAATCTGTAATGGTAGGCTACTGTCCCCTGAAAAAGCTTGCATCTGTGATTGTGAATAATCAAATCAAACTTTATCTGCCATATGCGCCGCATACAACAAGTGTAGACTTTACCGTGAAATGCTTACTTACAAGCCCTTAACCAACAGTGCAGTTCATGAAGAAGAAAATATTTACTAAGTAGGCTAAAATAAAAAGTCATAATAAAAAATAACACAATAAGAGTAACAATAATGAGGCTATATACAGGGGGCACCGGTACCGAGTCAGTGTGCAGGGGTACAGGCTAGTTGAGGTCATCCGTACATGTAGGTGGGGGCTAAGTGACTATGCATAGGTAACAAACAAACAGCGAGTAGCATCAGTGTACAAGAGGGGGTCCATGTAAATTGTCCGGTGGCAATTTTTATGAATTGTTCAGCAGTCTAATGGCTTGGGGGTAGGAGCTGTTGAGGAGCCTTTTGGTCTTAGACATGGTGCTCAGGTACCGCTTGCTGTGCAGTAGCAGAGAAAACAGTCATTATGACTGGATGACTGGATTCTCTCTTTTATGGCCTTTCCTCTGACACCGCCTATTATATAGGTCCTGAAGCTTGGTGATGTACTGGGCCGTTCGCACTACCTTCTGTAGCGCCTTATGGTCAGAGGCCGAGCAGTTGCCATACCAGGTGGTGATGACTTGAAACTCTCGACCCACTCCACTACAGCCCCGTCAATGTTAATGGGGGCCTGTTCGGCCCTCCTTTTCCTGTTGTCCACAATCAGCTCCTTTGTCTTGCTCACATTGAGGGCGAGGTTGTCGTCCTGGCACCACACTGCCAACTCTCTGACCTCCTCCCTATAGGCCGTCTCATCGTTGTCGGTGATCAGGCCAACCACTGTTGTGTCTTCAGCAAACTTAATGAAGGTGTTCGCGTCATGTTTGGCCATGCAGTCATGGGTGAACAGGGAATACAGGTGGGGACTAAGTACACACCCCTGTGGGGCCCCAGTGTTAAGGATCAGCGTGGCAGACGTGTTGTTGCCTACCCTCACCACATGAGGGCGGCCCGTCAGGAAGTCCAGGATCCAGTTGCAGATGGAGGTGTTTAGTCTCAGAGTCATTAGCTTTGTGATGTGCTTTGTGGGCACTATGGTGTTGAACACTGAGCTGTAGTCAATGAACAGCATTCTCACATAGGTGTTCCTTTTGTCCAGGTGAGAAAGGGCAGTGTGGAGCGCAATTGAGATTGCGTCATCTGTGGATCTGTTGGGGCGGTTTGCGAAGTGGGTCTAGGGTAGTCCGGGAGGATGCTGTTGATGTGAGCCATGACTAGCCTTTAAAGCACTTCATGGCTTCCGACGTGAGTGCCACGGGGCTGTAATCATTTAGGCTGGTAACCTTCGCTTCCTTGGGCACAGGGACTATGGTGGTCTGCTTGAAACATGTAGGTACTACAGACTCGGTCAGGGAGAGGTTGAAACTGTCAGTGAAGACACTTGGCAGTTGGTCCGCGCATGCTTTGAGTACACGTAATTGTAATCTGTCTGGTCCAGTGGCTTTGTGGATGTTGACCTGTTTAAAGGTTTTGTTCACATCGGCTACCGAGAGCGTTATCACACAGTCATCCAGAACAGCTGGTGCTCTCGTGCATGCTTCAGTGTTGCTTGCGTAACTGGGCAGCTCGCGTCTGGGTTTCCCTTTGTAGTCTGTAATAGTTTTCAAGCCCTGCCACATCTGAGCGTCAGAGCCGGTGTAGTAGGATTCAATCTTAATCCTATATTGGCACTTTGCTTGTTTGATGGTTCATCTGAGGGCATAGCGGGATGTGGGGGAAAGCTTTGTATGTATGCATCTCTGTATGTGGAGTAAAGGTGGTCTAGGATTTTTTTTCCCTGGTTGCATGTGGCATGCCGGTAGAAATTTGGTAAAACTGATTTAAGTTTGACTGCATTAAAGTCCCCGGCCGCTAGGAGCGCCACTTCTGGGTGAGCATTTTCTTCTTTGCTTATGGCCTTATAGAGTTTGTTGAGAGCGGTCTTAGTGCCAGCTTCGCTATGTGGTGGTAAATAGACAGCTATGAATAATACAGATGAGAACTCTCTTGGTAAATAGTGTGGTTGACAGCTTATCATACAGTACTCTACTTCAGGTGAGCAACACCTCGAGATTTCTTTAATATTAGACATTGCACACCAACTGTTATTGACAAAAAGACACACACCCCCACCCCTCGTGGGGGCTTCCAGATGTAGCATGTCTGTTTTGCTGGTGCATGGAAAATCCCTCCAGCTCTATATTGTCCGTTTCTTAGTTCAGCCACGTCTCTGTGAAACATAAGATGTTACAGTTTTTAATGCTCCGTTGGTAGGATAATCTTAACAGTAGGTCATCAATTCTATTTTCCAACGATTGCATGTTAGCAAGGAGAATGGAAGGCATTAGGAGTTTCTTCCAGATTCTCAGAACGATCCCTGATCTGCAAACCCCTTTTCCGGACTGGATCTGGGCCTGTTCCATTAAAAGCAGAATATCCTTCTCATCGGACTCGTTAAAAGAAAAAGTTTCTTCCAGTCCCCGGTGAGTAATCGCTTTTCTGATGTCCAGATTGTTATTTTCGGTCATAAGACGGTAGCAGAAACATTATATACACAATAGGTTAAAAAAAAATAAGTTAGCAGTTTACTACCTATTACCTGATCATAATCCAAAAAACATCTGTTGCAAGGACAAGAAGAATGTTTGTATTGCTAATATTTTTGTTGTTGTCAACCTCACGAACCAGAGCCAATAGTAATAAAAGAAGTCCAACTCAGTTGTGTTAGTGTTCTTTCTCATGGATTTTCATTCATTCATTATTAGTTGTATGACATTATTTGACATTTGATAAGACTAATTGACAGTTGGCGCTATTTCCAGGTGGAAATGGGACATGTATAACTAATTCAAGAGTCCACAAGAGAGAGTGGAGCTTGTGCAAGTCATCACACGCAACTTCATATGACTTCAGGAGAACTTCGTGGACATAGCAGCACTCCAACAAGATCACAACAAGTATGCTCTCACACAGACACACCATCAAGCTCTAACAGTCTCACTGCAGAATTAGATGTTCATCCAAGTTCTACAACGTCAAATTTCAACAACAAAAGTTGTTGCTCCTGCTGTATCTTTCCATTTCGCCAAACATCAAATTGTGAAGTTTATGGTTAAGTTTAGACACTCATTCTGAAGGGTTAAGGTAAGGGTTGAGGTTCGGGATAGGCATAAAACATTACATTTAGGCACTCATTCCAAATGTTTATGGTAAGGGTCAAGGTTTGGGATAGGGTTCAAATAGAAAATACAAAAGCAGTTTCCATGACTAGGACCAAACATGCAACTTTCTGATCCAGAGTCATGGAATTACACCCATCCACAACACCCTAGCAAAACCCAGGGCTACTTGATGGAAATAGCACTCAATGTTGCCCCTAGTGGCTAGTTTTGAATGCATTTCCTAACATCCTCAGGACATGGATAGACATCCAATTTCGATGTGAATCTTGAACTACCTGGCTGCACACACACACACACGCTACACACTGTCACGCTGCATACTTTCTGTCAACTTCCTCTGTGTGTGTCTGAAGCTGTCCAATTAGGCTGATGGGTCCATACAAGCAAAAGCGTGTATGCCCTCCCACCTGCAGTACAGTATCTGTCTCATGTCTCAGGTAGTCCATGAAAGTCTGCAAGATAGAATGCAATAATTAAGTGAAAATGCCAGAGAAGCCACTGTTTGAGGATATATTGGCACAGGTGTTGCTAGTACAGTGGGGCAAAAAAGTATTTAGTCAGCCACCAATTGTGCAAGTACTCCCACTTAAAATGATGAGAGAGGCCTGTAATTTTCATCATAGGTACACTTCAACTATGACAGACAAAATGAGAAAAAAAAATCCAGAAAATCACATTGTAGGATTTTTAATGAATTTATTTGCAAATTATGGTGGAAAATAAGAATTTGGTCAATAACAAAAGTTTATCTCAATACTTTGTTATATACCCTTTGTTGGCAATGACAGAGGTCAAACGTTTTCTGTAAGTCTTCACAAGGTTTTCACACACTGTTGCTGGTATTTTGGCCCATTCCTCCATGCAGATCTCCTCTAGAGCAGTGATGTTCACTTTCAACTGACTTTCAACTCCCTCCAAAAAATGTCTATGGGGTTGAGATCTGGAGACTGGCTAGGCCACTCCAGGACCTTGAAATGCTTCTTACGAAGCCACTCCTTCGTTGCCCGGGCGGTGTGTTTGGGATCATTGTCATGCTGAAAGACCCTGCCACGTTTCATTTTCAATGCCCTTGCTGATAGAAGGAGGTTTTCACTCAAAATCTCACAATACATGGCCCCATTCATTCTTTCCTTTACACGGATCAGTCGTCCTGGTCCCTTTGCAGAAAAACAGCCCCAAAGCATGATGTTTCCACCCCCATGCTTCACAGTAGGTATGGTGTTCTTTGGATGCAACTCAGCATTCTTTGTCCTCCAAACACCACGAGTTGAGTTTTT
This sequence comes from Oncorhynchus tshawytscha, assembly GCF_018296145.1. Taxonomy (NCBI): domain Eukaryota; kingdom Metazoa; phylum Chordata; class Actinopteri; order Salmoniformes; family Salmonidae; genus Oncorhynchus; species Oncorhynchus tshawytscha. The sequence goes on along the minus strand of NC_056453.1, from coordinate 15,979,801 downwards.
ACCAAAAAAGTATATTTTGGTTTCATCTGACCATATGACATTCTCCCAATCTTCTTCTGGATCATCCAAATGCTCTCTAGCAAACTTCAGACGGGCCTGGACATGTACTGGCTTAAGCAGGGGGACACGTCTGGCACTGCAGGATTTGAGTCCCTGGCGGCGTAGTGTGTTACTGATGGTAGGCTTTGTTACTTTGGTCCCAGCTCTCTGCAGGTCATTCACTAGGTCCCCCCATGTGGTTCTGGGATTTTTGCTCACCGTTCTTGTGATAATTTTGACCCCACGGGGTGAGATCTTGCGTGGAGCCCCAGATTGAGGGAGATTATCAGTGGTCTTGTATGTCTTCCATTTCCTAATAATTGCTCCCACAAGTTGATTTCTTCAAACCAAGCTGCTTACCTATTGCAGATTCAGTCTTCCCAGCCTGGTGCAGGTCTACAATTTTGTTTCTGGTGTCCTTTGACAGCTCTTTGGTCTTGGCCATAGTGGAGTTTGGAGTGTGACTGTTTGAGGTTGTGGACAGGTGTCTTTTATACTGATAAGTTCAAACAGGTGCCATTAATACAGGTAAAGAGTGGAGGACAGAGGAGCCTCTTAAAGAAGAAGTTACAGGTCTGTGAGAGCCAGAAATCTTGCTTGTTTGTAGGTTACCAAATACTTATTTTCCACCAAAATTTGCAAATAAAATCATTAAAAATCCTACAATGTGATTTTCTGGATTTCTTTTCCTAATTTTGTCTGTTATAGTTGAAGTGTACCTATGATGGAAATTACAGGCCTCTCATCTTTTTAAGTGGGAGAACTTGCACAATTGGTGGCTGACTAAATACTGTTTTGCCCCAATGTATGGCAAGAAAAAGTATGAACCCTTTGGAATTACCTGGATTCCTGCATAAATTGGTCATAACATTTGATCTGATCTTCGTCTAAGTCACAACAATAGACAAACACAGTGTGCTTAAACTAATAACACACAAATTATTGTAATTGTCTTGTCTATATTTAATACATCATTTAAACTTTCACAGTGTAGGTTGGAAAAAGTATGTGAACCCCTAGGCTAATGACTTCTCCAAAAACTAATTGGAGTCAGGAGTCAGCTAACCTTGAGTCCAATCAATGAGACGAGATTGGAGATGTTGGTTAGAGCTGCCCTGCCCTATAAAAAAAAACTCACGCAATTTGAATTCAAGGAGAAGCATTGCCTGATGTGAACCATGCCTTGAAGAAAAGAGATCAAAAGATTTAAGATGAACAATTGTTGACTTGCATAAAGCAGGAAATGGTTACAACAGGGCAGGAAATGGTTACAACAGGGCAGGAAATGGTTACAACAGTATCTCTAAAAGCTTTGATGTTCATCCGTCCGCGGTAAGACAAATTGTCTATAAATGGAGAAAGTTCAGCACTGTTGCTACCCGCCTTAGTAGTGGTCGATGACTGCAAGAGCACAGTGCAGAATGCTCAATGAGGTTATTAAGAAGAATCCTAGATTGTCAGCTAAAGACTTACATAAATCTCCGGGACATGCTAACATCTCTGTTGACAAGTCTACGATACATAAAACACTAAACAAGAATGGTGTTCATGGGACGACAACACGGAAGAAGCCATTGCTGTCCAAAAATAACTTTGCTGCATATCTGAGGTTCGCAAAAGAGCACCTGGATGTTCCACAGCGCTACAGGTAAAATATTCTGTGGACAGATGAAACTACAGTTGAGTTGTTTGGAAGGAACACACAACACTATGTGTGGGGAAGAAAAGGCACAGAACACCAACATCAAAACCTCATCCCCACTGTAAAGTATGGTGGAGGGAGCATCATGGTTTGGTGCTGCTTTGCTGCCTCAGGGCCTGGACAGCTTGCTGTCATCGATGGGGAAATGAATTCACAAGTTTATCAAGACATTTTGCAGGAGAATGTAAGGCTATCTGTCCGCCAGTTGAAGCCCAACAGGACAACGACAAAAAACACATTAGTAAATCAACAACAGTATGGCTTCAACAGAATAAAATACGCCTTCTGGAGTGGCCCAGTCAGAGTCCTGACCTCAACCCGATTTGAGATGCTGTGGCATGACCTCAAAAGAGAGGTTCACACCAGACATTCCAAGAAGGTTGCTGAACTGATACAGTTTTGTAAAGAGAAATGATCCAAAATTACTCCTGACCGTTGTTCAGGTCTAATCTGCAACTACAGAAAATGTTTGGTTGAGGTTACTTCTGCAAAAAGGAGGGTCAACCAGTTATTAAATCCAAGGGTTCACATACTTTTCCCACCCTGCACTGCGAATGTTTATACAGTCTGTTCAATAAAGACATGAAAACGTATAATTGTTTGTGTGTTATTAGTTCAATCAGACTGTGTTTGTCTATTGTTGTGACTTAGATGATCAGATCATATTTTATGACAAATCTATGCAGAAATCCAGGTCATTCCAAAGGGTTCACATACTTTTTCTTGACACTCTATATGCCAATGTACCTCAAAACAACGGCTTCGAGGGCATTATCACTTTTATGCAAAGGGTTACCAACATATTCAAATAATGATAGATTTATTTTCATAAAAAAGGTATTTTGGTGAACTTATTGATATTATTTAATCCTTCCATGAGATATAGTCTAGACACAAATCTAAGGTTGCTACCCAAGCCAGCTGATCTTTCATTCTATCGTTTCGGTTGCCAGAGATGCGACCCATTTGTTAAGTCTTTTGTTCTGTATCTATGGACGCAACCCCGTCGTTACTTCTAAATGTTCCATTGTAATACTGGCTGGCAACGTTCTTATCCCTTGTTTTGCTAGCTAGCCAACTACGGCTAACTTACGGTCACGTCGAAAGGGCAGCCAGAATAACAGAAAAGTAGCTGCATTTGTTTAAGCTGTTTTCTAGTGACATTCATTTGGATACAGTGGATTGCTCAGTGAGATGGAACAGAATAAATATGCATTTCAAAGTCATAGCTTTAGCCGGTGGTAACTTGTGGAATAGACACTGGCTGGAATGCGTTTTTAACCAATCAGCATCCAGGATTAGACCCACCTGTTGTATAATTGACTAATATTTGCCACATTCTAATCATTCTCATGTCACAATATATCACTACAGTCTGTGCCATGGTATTGAAACATTTCTGGTAGGTCTCAGGGAATGTAAAAGAGTTAGGATGGGAGACTTTTAACATGGTATTGAGTGAAGTAGCAGCAAATATATCAAATGAGCAACTAATAAGTATGGAGAGCCTCCCAAGTTGATGAAATTACCTTATATCGTTCAGCCTAATAAGGCGATTTACTTAATTTTGTAGCTCATCATCAGAAGCACGCTTTTTGTAAGTACACTACTGCACATGACCAAACGTATATGGACACATACTCATGGAACATCTCATTCCAAAATCATGGGCATTAATATGAAGTTGGTCCCGCTTTTGCTTTTATAAACAGCCTCCACTCTTCAGGGATGGCTTTCCACTAGATGTTGGAACATTGCTGCGGTGACTTAATTCCATTCAGCCACAAGAACATTAGTGAGGTTGGACACAGATTGTGGGAGATTAGGCCAGGCTCGCAGTCTGCGTTACAATTTCTCCCAAAGGTGTTCAATGGAGTTGAGGCCAGGGCTCTGTGCAGGCCAGTCAAGTTCTTCCACACTAATCTCGACAAACCATTTCTGTATGGACCTCGCTTTGCTGAAACAGGAAAGGGCCTTCCCCAAACTGTTGCCACAAAGTTGGATGCACAGAGTTGTCTGGAATGTATGCTTTAGCGTCAAGATTTCCTTTCACTGAAACTAAAGGGCCATGAAAACCATGAACAGCCCCAGACCATTATTCCTCCTTCGCCAAACTTTACAGTTGGCACTATCTATTCGGGCAGGTAGTGTTTTCCTGGCACAGCCAAATCCAGATTCATCCGTTGTACTGCCAGATGGTGAAGCGTGATTCATCACTCCATAGAACACGTTCCACTGCTCAGGAGTCCAATGGTGGCTAATTTTACACCACTCCAGCCAACGCTTGGCATTGCACATGGTTATTTTAGGCTTGTGTGGAATTTCATGAATCTCCCGACTAACAGTTCTTGTGCTGACATTGCTTCCAGAGGCAGTTTTGAACTCAGTAGTGAGTGTTGCAACCGAGAATTCATTCTGTGAGTTTGTGTGGTCTACCACTCCTCAGCTGAGCCGTTGTTGCTCCTAGACATATCCACATCACAATAACAGCATTTACAGTTGACCGGGCAGCTCTAGCAGGGCAGAAATTTGACAAACTGACTTGTTGGAAATTTTATACACCTGTCAGCAACAGGTATGGCTAAAATAGCTGAATCAACTAATTTGAAGGGTCCACATACTTTTGTATATATTGTGTATATAGTTGGGAGGCCAAACTGTCCTCTCCAAGTTTAACTGGAGTTTAGCCTGAAAGGATTTGAAATATGATTGGTTGGCTATAAGCCTATGCCATTGGCCTACTGTCTCATCTTAAACTGCGCAGAATATCAGATCTCAACAACGATTGGAGAAGTGTTTAACATCACAATTAGGCTAAGGCGACCACATCCTCATGATTTCAAATACAATCATGGGATAGCACAGGTTGGAAAGCAAATGGGTCCTGCTGAAACAAAAATAGTTATCTGGCTGTAGGCTACGAAAATATTTTCCAACTTTCAAATATTCCTATTGAGTGAACAGCATTTTTTTTACAAACTAAAACGAGTGAGATAGGCTTTTGGCACGAGCTCATCGGCCATTGCCGTTGAGTGAGCTGCACATCATTGTGTGAGTCAGTGAAACTGGAAAGCTTTTTAAGGACTATAATTTCCTCCTCATATTGGTCAAGATTGTGTCTCTTCCACACACCTTGGCCTAGGCTATTGATGGATTCAAGATTGTCATTTTTTATGATCTCTCATTCTCAGTTTGTCAGTGTCAAAGTAGCCTGACATTTCAATAATTTGTGCAGTATTAAAAAATATTCTGCTGAAGTCTCCAGTCATGTAAAATTACATAGAATTGCATAAAATGTGTTTATAAAAAGGCCCAATCTTTTCCCACACCCTAGGTTACAAAAATAATTCAGCAAGCGCCTCTATTCTACTGCTCTAGTCTAGACCACTACGCAAATGCAATGACACGCGTGCGATGCTTTATTATAAAGGTGATTTTCCGGTACCTCAGAGCTCCCCAGATTACCCCCCTTGCATGCTCATTTTCTGCTCCGGCACCTCCCAATTTACAAATTAAGCACTGAAATACACTCAAGAAAATCAATTTTATTCACCATAGTGATTCAGGAGTAACATTAAAACAGAATAATATGTTCCACCAACATTAGACAACTATACAGAAAACACTAAAATTGCTGAGATTTGTGTGTGTGTGTGTGTGTGTGGTGCTAAAATAGACCAGAAAGAGAGGTGTGTGTGACACCTTTACTAGATACAGGAAACAGCTGATGGTAATAGATACAGGAAACAGCTGATGGTAATAGATACAGGAAACAGCTGATGGTAATAGATACAGGAAACAGCTGTGTAGGAGTGTGGGAGAGAACGGGTGGGTGGATCCATAGGTTATATGTTGGGTGGGAATGAATGAGAATGGATGAGTAAGTCGATGAATGTAAGTGTGTCTGAGAGGTAGGAAGGGTGGGACGAAGACGGTTAGGTTTTAATGTGACAAAAGAGTAGGAGGTCCACGTACCCTTGGCCCAGATGTTTGTCCGACGTTGTCGACGTACCTGGAGAAGAACTCGGGCGGCACTTCTCAAGACCAACTCCAGGTATCGTCGACAAACTCCCTGCCGCAGGACCCCAGCTCCCCGCTACCGCATTGGGCAGAGGGTATGGCTTTCCACTCGGGACCTGCTCCTTCGGGTGGTGTCCCGCAAACTGTCCCCCTGTTTCATTGGTCCTTTTCCCAACTCTCGAGTCCTTAGTTCCACTGCTGTCCATCTTTTGTTACCCCGTACCCTCCGCATTCACCCTACTTTCCATGTGTCTAGGATTAAGCCTGTGTCTCACACGCCTTTGTCTGCTGTCCCTAGGCTCAATCCTCCTCCCCCTGTCATCGATGGCCATCCGGCATACACGGTGAAACGCCTCCTGAGTGTTCGACCACGGGGCAGGGTTTTCCAGTACCTGGTTGACTGGGAGAGTTATGGCCCGGAGAAGAGGTGCTGGTGGTTTTAACCTTCCGGACTTGGAATTGTATCAACTCGCCACCCAAGGCTTTTACTTGTGACATATTGTTTAAATGCACTAAAGAGGAACAATGGGTGCATATTTAAGATGAGCATGCTCATCCCCAGAACTTTTCACTTGTCTATTTTCAAAAGGATAAAGCTAAGAACATTTGACCACTTCATCGTTAAGAACACTATAACGATATGGAAGAAAGGGAACCATATTCTACAAGAACCAATATTACTCCCTAAAAACACAACCCCATGTTACAATCCTTGTATAGCTTGTCAGAATTCACCAGTAAATTGGTCCACATGGAAAACTAAAGGCATAGAAACCAAAAATACATGTTAGGCTGGCCCGTGTAGATATTTTCAAATTACATGCAACTTAAAAGTTTCACATCAAGAAATGTTGACTTGAAATCTTTTGGACATCAGAGCAGTCTTGAAGGAATCCTACGAGTCAGAAAAGGATTTTCATATCATAAGATATATAAAAACTTGCAGACAGCCTATCCAACTGACAGTGTCTTCGAAAAAAAGATTAACTATTGGAACCAAGACTTAAAAATAACTGATATTGGCACAAGATGGGGGGGGATTGTTGAAACATAACTAACGACATATCAGTTAAAGAAATATTTGAGATTTAATCCATTATTTACTAATGCATATAATTTATTACATATAAAATTCACAATTTCTTCAGCACAACGGCAGTCATGTCTTAAGTGTAAAACTAACAATGACTCAAAAATGTACAGTCGTGGCCAAATGTTTTGAGAATGACACAAATATTAATTTCCACAAAGTTTGCTGCTTCAGTGTCTTTAGATATTTTTGTCAGATGTTACTCTGGAATACTGAAGTATAATTATAAGCATTTCATAAGTGTCAAAAGCTTTTATTGACATTTACATGAAGTTGATGCAAAGTCAATATTTGCAGTGTTGACCCTTATTTTTCAAGACCCTGCAAATCGCCCTGGCATGCTGTCAATTAACTTCTGGGCCACATCCTGACTGTTGGCAGCCCATTCTTGCATAATCAATGCTTGGAGTTGAGAAATTGTGGGTTTTTGTTTGTCCACCTGCCTCTTGAGGATTGACCACAAGTTATCAATGGGATTAAGGTCTGGGGAGATTCCTGGCCATGGACCCAAAATATTGATGTTTTGTTCCCCGAGCCACTTAGTTATCACTTTTGCCCTATGGCAAGGTGCTCCATCAGGCTGGAAAAGGCATTGTTCATCACCAAACTGTTCCTGGATAGTTGGGAGAAGTTGCTCTCAGAGGATGTGTTGGTACCATTCTTTATTCATGGCTGTGTTCTTAGGCAAACTTATGAGTGAGCCCACTCCCTTGGCTGAGAAGCAGCCCCACACATGAATGGTCTCAGGATGCTTTACTGTTGGCATGACACAGGACTGATGGTAGCGCTCAACTTGTCTTCTCCGGACAAGCTTTTTTCCGGATGCCCCAAACAATCGGAAAGGGGATTTATCAGAGAAAATGATTTTACCCCAGTCCTCAGCAGTCCAATCCTTGTACCTTTTGCAGAATATCAGTCTGTCCCTGATGTTTTTCCTGGAGAGAAGTGTCTTCTTTGCTGCCCTTCTTGACACCAGGCCATCCTCCAAAAGTCTTTGCCTCACTGTGCATGCAGATGCACTCACACCTCCCTGCTGCCATTCCTGAGCAAGCTCTGTACTGGTGGTGCCCCGATCCCGCAGCTGAATTAAATTTAGGAGACGGTCCTGGCACTTGGTGGACTTTCTTGGGCACCCTGACGCCTTCTTCACACACAATTGAACCGCTCTCCTTGAAGTTCTTGATGATCCGATAAATGGTTGATTTAGGTGCAATCTTACTGGCAGGTAACCGTGGTTGACAGAGGAAAAACAATGATTCCATGCATCACCCTCCTTTTGAAGCTTTCAGTCTGTTATTCAAACTCAATCAGCATGACAGAGTGATCTCCAGCTGTCACGACTCACGACACCGAAGTTGGTCCCTCTCCTTGTTCGGGAGGCGTTCGACGGTCGACGTCACCGGCTTTCTAGTCACCACCAATCCATGTTTCATTTTCATTTTGTTTTGTCTTCATTAAACACACCTGGTTTCATTCCATAGTCAATGTTCTTTATTTAACCCTCTGGCTTCCCTTTCTGTTTTGTGAGTGATTGTCATTGTCATGTGGGTTCGTTCTTTGTGCTCTGGATATTTGTATTTTTCCTTGTTGGAACATTGCTTACATTGCTTACATTTTGAGTAAATTCAGTGATTACTCATACCTGTGTCCTACGCCTGACTCCGCTTATCCATTCACCTAATTACTGACAGAATCACTCACCATAGAATGGAGTCAGCAGGTGCAGCCAGTCAGCCCACCTCTCCCAGTGGAAGAGCGCGTTCAGCAGTGTTCAGCAGCACAGGACTATGTTACAGAGTCTCGATACAGCCGTGGATCGAGTACTGCAAACCATGGACAGATGGGAGAGAGGGGGTTTTCCGGTTAATCCATCATCACCACTTCAGCTCCCACAACAACCTCCACTGCTGGGTGCCAGGGGTTCCTACTCCAGCTGGAGCTCTACCTGGCAGCTGTTCAGCCGGCCCCTTCGGGACGCGAGAGAGTGTGCGCCCTCATCTCTTGTCTGACTGGTAAAGCCCTGGAATTGGCCAATGCCATCTGGGGAAGGAAAGGCCAGACGTTGGACAATTACGAGGATTTGGATCATCCACCTGAAGGGAGAGCGTCAGGGGAACGCTCGTACCATCTAAGACAGGGGATGAGGAGTGCTCAAGAGTTCGCGCTGGACTTTAGAACTCTGGCAGCCGGCGCGAGATGGAATGAGCGGGCCCTGATCGACCACTACAGATGTAGTTTACGCGAGGACGTTCATAGGGAGATGCCTGCAGGGACACCACCCTTAACCTTGACCAGCTGGTGGACCTATCCATCCGGGTGGATAACCTGTTGGCCTCCCGCAGACGTCCAGATCGGGGTCCGGCAGTTCCATCCCCCAGCACCTCTGATCTAACACCGATGGAGCTGGGAGGTGCTGATATGAGGGGGACCGGAGGGGGGACCATTCCCTGCACCACCTGTGGCCGCAGAGGGCACAATGCTGGTCAGTGCTGGGGAGGTTCACCAGGGGGTCGAGGTAGCAGGCGGAGCACTGGTGGATCATCCCAGGTGAGTAGGCACCCAACTCACCCAGAGCACTCTGTTGCACACATGTGGTTGTATATAGAATTTCCTGAGTTTTCCCCGCGTTCCCAGCATAAGGCGCTAGTAGATTCCGGCGCAGCTGGGAACTTTATTGACCGTTACTTTGCACTTAGATTAGGGTTCCCTATTGTTCCTGTTGATGTTCCCTTCCCTGTACATGCCTTAGATAGTCATCCTTTGGGGTCAGGGCTAATTAGGGAGGTCACAGCTAGGGAGGTCATAACGCAAGAGGGTCATGAGGAGAGAATTAGTCTCTTCCTGATCGACTCTCCTGCATTTCCTGTGGTGTTGAGCCTTCCCTGGTTGGCCTCTCATGATCCCACTATTTCGTGGCAACAGAGGGCTCTCAAGGGATGGTCCCGTCAGAGCTCAGGGAGGTGTGTGGGTGTTTCCTTAGGTGCCACTACGGTGGAGAGTCCAAACCAGGTCTCCACCATACACATTCCCCCCGAATATGCCTATTTGGCACTCGCCTTCTGTAAAAAGAAGGCGACTCAATTACCACCCCATCGACATGGGGATTGTGTGATAAATCTCCTGGTAGACGCTGCACTTCCCAGGAGTCACGTGTATCCTCTGTCACAGGAGGAGACGGCGGCTATGGAAACATATGTCACCAAATCTCTGGGACAGGGATACATTCTGCCTTCCACTTCACCTGTCTCCTCGAGGGTCTTTTTTGTGAAGAAGGATGGAGGCTTGCGCCCGTGTATTGACTATCAAGGTTTTAAATCAGATCACGGTAAAATACAGTTACCAGCTACCTCTCATAGCCAGTATGACTGAGTCATTGCAACGGCGCGCTTCTTCACAAAATTGGATCTCAGGAGTGCTTACAACCTGGTGCGTATCCGGGGGGGGATGAGTGGAAGATGGCATTTAGCACCACTTTTGGGCACTATGAGTACCATGCCGTACGGGTTAATGAATGCTCCATCAGTCTTCCAATGCTTTGTAGATGAGATTTTCAGGGACCTGCACGGGCAGGGTGTATTGGTGTATATCGATGACATTCTAACATACTCCGCTACACGCGCCGAACATGTGTCCCTTGTTTGCAGGGAGCTTGGTCAACTGCTGGAGCATGACCTGTACGTCAAGGCTGAGAAATGTCTGTTCTTCAACAGTCCGTCTCCTTCCTAGGGTACAGCTTTTCCGTTTGCCAACTACTACCGGAGGTTTATCCGGGGTTTTGGTCAGGTAGCGGATCCCATTCTCTCCTTGCTGAAGGGGGGAGCGGTGCGACTGCAGTGGTCAGCTGGGGCGGACAGGGCTTTTAGTCAGTCACCTGAAGGCTCTGTTTACCTCGGCTCCCGTGCTAGCTCATCCTGATCCCTCCTGAGCTTTCATAGTTGAGGTGGACGCGTCTGAGGCTGGGATAGGGGCTGTGCTGTCTCAGTGCTCGGGTACGCCACTTAAGCTCCGCCCCTGTGCTTTCTTTTTGAAGAAGCTCAGCCCGGAGGAGCGAAACTATGATGTGGGGGACCAGGAACTGTTGGCTGTGGTCGGGGCCCAGAAGGCGTGGAGACATTGGCTTGAGGGGGATAGACACCCTTTCGTCATTTGGACTGACCACCGCAATCTGGAGTACATTCGGGCAGCGAGGAGACTGAACCCTCGCCAGGCGAGGTGGGCCATGTTTTTCACCCGCTTAGTTTTCACCGTATCCTACAGACCAGTCCCCAGAACGTTAAGGCAGACGCACTGTCCCGGATGTATGACACAGAGGAGCGGTCTGCAGATCCCACTCCCATAATTCCAGCTTCTTGCCTGGTGGCACCGGTGGTATGGGAGGTGGACGCGGACATCGAGTGGGCGTCACGTGCAGAGCCCACTCCCACACAGTGTCCAGTTGGGTGTCTGTACGTTCCGTTTGATGTCCGCGATCGTTTGATCTGTTGGGGTCACACGTCACACTCCACCGGTCATCCTGGCATCGGTCGGACAGTGCGCTGTCTTGCTGGGAAGTACTGGTGGCCCACGTTAGCTGAGGACATGAGGGTTTAGGTTTCCTCCTGCTCGGTGTACACACAGTGCAAGGAACCTAGACACCTGCCCAAAGGGAAATTACAACCCCTTCCCGTTCCACAACGACCGTGGTCACACCTATCGGTGGATTTCATGATGGATCTTCCCCCGTCACGGGGCAACACCATGATCCTGGTTGTTGTGGATCGGTTTTCTAAGTCCTGCCATCTCCTTCCTTTGCCCGGTCTCCCTACGGCTCTACAGACTGCGGAGGCCCTGTTCACCCACGTATTCCGGCACTACGGGGTGCCTGAGGATACAGTTTCTGATCGGGGTCCCCAATTCACATCTAAAGTCTAGAGGGCATTTATGGAATGTCTGGGGGTCTCGGTCAGCCTCACCTCAGGTTTTCACCCAGAGAGTAACGGGCAGGTGGAGAGAATCAACCAGGATGTGGGTAGGTTTCTGCGGTCCTATTGCAGGCCCGGCCGGGGGAGTGGGCGGTTTTCATCCCCTGGGCAGAGATGACCCAAAACTCCCTCCGCCACTCTTCCACTAACCTATCACATTTTCAGTGTGTGCTAGGTTATCAGCCCGTCCTGGCACCGTGGCATCAGAGCCAGATCGAGGCTCATGCGGTATACACCAGGGGACCGGGTCTGGCTCTCCACCCGAAACCTACCCCTTCGCCTGCCCTGCCGGAAGCTGGGTCTGCGGTTTGTAGGGCCATTTAAAGTCCTGAGGAGACTGAACAAGGTTTGTTATAGGTTACAACTCCCCCTGATTACCGTATTAACCCCTTGTTCCATGTGTCTCTCCTCAGGCCGGTGGTGGCTTGTCCGCTCCAGCAGTCTGAGGTGCGAGACATCGAGGGGGCCCTGGCGTATACTGTGAGAGCCATCATGGACTCAAGGCGTCGGGTGAGAGGCTCCATCCGGATCGCCCTGCGTCTCGTCCTCCGGGTTGTCCCCGAGGCCGGTGTCGGCTCGCTGCTGGAGCCACGAGTCAAGGGCGGGGTACTGTCACGACTTCCGCTGAAGTTGGTCCCTCTCCTTGTTCGGGCGTCGTTCGGCGGTCAAAGTCACCGGCTTTCTAGTCACCACCGATCCATGTTTAATTTTGTTTTGTCTTCATTATACACACCTGGTTTCATTCCATAATCAATGTTCCTTATTTAACCCTCTGGCTTCCCTTTCTGTTTTGTGAGTGATTGTCATTGTCATGTGGGTTCGTTCTTTGTGCTCTGGATATTTGTATTTTTCCTTGTTGGAACATTGCTTACATTTTGAGTAAATTCAGATGATGACTCATACCTGTGTCCTGCGCCTGACTCCTCTTATCCATTCACCTAATCGCTGACACCAGCCTTGTCCTCGTCAACACTCACACCTATGTTAATGAGAGAATCACTGACATGATGTCAGCTGGTCCTTTTGTGGCAGGGCTGAAATGCAGTGGAAATGTTTTTGGGGGATTCAGTTCATTTGCATGGCAAATAGGGACTTTGCTGTTAATTGGAATTCATATGATCACTCTTCATAACATTCTGGAGTATATGCAAATTGCCATCATACAAACTGAGGCAGCAGACTGTGAAAATTAATATTTGTGTCATTCTCAAAACTATTGGCCACGACTGTTTCTTTTACTGTTCCACTATATGACCACTGATTATGATTACCATGTGTTTCTGGATAGACCAGAGCTATTTTCCATATGGAGCCCTGGCTGGGATACGGTACGTGTTTATGAGTGTTTATCACGCAGTTGTGTGAGTATTCCTCAGGGGACACTAGCTGTCTCCCTCGTTAGGAGATACTGATGTTAGCGTGTGTACCAGTCCCTCATCACAACATCTGGATACACCACTGTCTACTGAACACAACCAACAAATATGACTCATAGCCTGGAAAACACAAAGGCACGCACATATGCACGCAGACACAAACACACGCAAACACACAAATAGCATATCTGACCGTGAACATAAAACACGCACACCAATAGCAATCAAATACAATCACACACACACTCACCAAAAGAAAGCATACGATAACACATGCAAGCAAGCCCACACACACACACACACACACCAATAGCCAGAATATATACGATCACACACACACACTTTGTCTTCCTCCCCCCTCTATATCATACCCTCTTGATCATTTGATTGGTGCATGCATAACCTGACAAAAGACATACAGCTCCTTTCCTTTTTTTCATCTTTCATCTTCCTTTCATCGTTCCTTGTTTAGTGATGGATAGATCAGGGACAGAGGATAAAGGACAAAAAAAAGGAACCAGAAATAGGTGTCAGACTGAATAGCAGGGTCCTTTAAAAAATACACCAAAGACATCAAAGATATGCCTCCTCCTCATCATTATCTTCATCATCAGGGCCATTGATAATCAAGCACTATTGAACCCTTTTATCTATGAATAGGATCACACACACAGAAACACACACACTTCCTTTCCCACCTGCAGGTTAGAGAGGTGAGCCAGCGGGGAAAAATCGGAGTCTAATGGGGAAAAATCTGTCTGGAAATTAGTTGGAGGGTTGCTTGTATCATATGCTAGATGCCATTGCCTGCTGTTGTGCCCTTGAGCAAGGCACTTAACCTCCCACAAAAACTGCTCTGGGGCACCCAGTGTGGCAGCCCTCCACTCCTCTCCAAAACCTATATATGTGGCTATGTGTATGAACAGTATGTGTGTCTTTCGGGGGATTGGGATAAAAGCGAAAGTAACATTTTGGTTGGACCCTAGGTTGGGTGCAATTGGCCAATAAAGTGATCTTAATCTTAGTCTATTGTAAGAAACGCTACTAAATGAGTTTCTTTGCCGGTTCTATGGAAGCCGATAGCGTTCTACCTGGAACCAAAAGGGTTCTTCAAAGGGATCTCCAATGGGGACAGCCGGAGAACCCTTTTAGGTTCTAGATAGCACAATTTTTTCTAAGACATTTTAGATGTCTCAAAGCCTTACCTTCGCTTGGAGAGCCATGGCTGATTGTGTGTCAGCGAGTGACTCATCTCTGAGTCTTTAACAAGCTGTCAATTAGACCCTTTTAAAGAAGAGACAAGGGTTATCTATACTCTAATTACAGACAGAGCCAAATACTCACTCGCAGGCTATCAGCTATCCGCAAGTGTGAGATGGAGAGAGGTGGGGGGATAGAGAAAGAAAGAGAGGGATAGAGGAAAAGAGATAGAAATGGAGCGAGAGAGTGGATGAGAGAGAGAGAGGTGGAGAGGAGAGGGAGAAACAGAGAGAGAGAAAAAAAACAGAGTGGAGGAGAGATGGAGAAAGAGGGGGGGGGTAGAACATGGAGAGTGTAATAGATGAGAGAGTGACAGGGGCAGAAGGGAGTCTCTACCTCCTAAAGGGTCTAATTAAGTGTTTAATAGAGTGGCAGAGCTCTGAGAGACCACTGGCTGACTGTGTCACACACACACACACGTGAGCACACAAGCGCACAGACACACACACTCACTCGATGCCATCAGCCCAGCATAGTGCTTGCTACCTGCCATCACGTCATCTGTCTCCGAGGATCTTACCTCGGAAGCGAGGTCATTCCCCAAACTATTTAATAAAATGTCATATTGCATTCTGTCTTTGTTATTCGTTCAGTTAAGCCTGTACTCGATTGAACTGAAGTACTGACTTCTGTCAGTAGGCTACAGCTTCATATAGACACCAGATTATGACTGATTTATTTCCACTCAATCAATCGCTCTCTCTCAATAACGCCATCACGTCTTTGTGTTTGATGCATTTCTATCTAAAACATTGAGTCAACAACAGCCCAACCCCTGTTCAGGTATTTATTCATATTCCCACTATTTCACAGCATTGTCATTGTGCTACTACAGTTATCTCTATCCCCAGCATTGTTGTCAGTAATATTCCTGTGCACATACGTTTAAATTCCACTGTTAGCTCTGTTACTGTTAGCCCAAATGGGAAGCCCACTGTGGTCAATTCGTCCAGTACTATTATTTAAAATACCTATTGATACCCCCTCTGTTTTCAAATCATATAGAGGGCTTGGGGCTGTTACACATAAACGTGCAAAGCTTGATGTCAAAGATGGACCTTCTTGATGTCTGAGTATAGACACGAGCCCTGATATTCTGGTTCTCACGGAGACCTGGCTCGAAATTTTCAGGTGTTATATACTGAAAAGGGGGAGGGGTAGCTACTACACTACCGGTCAAAAGGTATAGAACACCTACTCATTCAAAGGTTATTTATTTATTTTTACTATTTTCTACATTGTAGAATAATAGTAGAGACATCAAAACTATGAAATAACACATATGGAATCATGTAGTAACAAAAAAAAGTGTTAAACAAATCAAAATATATTTTATATTTGAGATTCTTCAAAGTAGCCACCCTTTGCCTTGATGACAGCTTTGCACACTCTTGGCAGTCTCTCAACCAGCTTCACCTGGAATAATTTTCCAACAGTCTTGAAGGAGTTTCCACATATGCTGAGCACTTGTTGTCTGCTTTTCCTTTACTCTGCGGTCCAACTCATCCTAAACCATCTCAATTCGGTTGAGGTCGGATGATTGTGGAGGCCAGGTCATCTGATGCAGCACTCCACCACTCTCCTTCTTGGTCAAATAACCCTTACACAGCCTGGAGGTGTGTTTTGGGTCATTGTCCTGCTGTGAAAAAATGATAGTCCCACTAAGAAGAATCCAGATGGGATGGCATATCGCTGCAAAATACTGTGGTAGCCATGCTGGTTAAGTTTGACCAGCAAAGCACCGTCACACCTCCTCCTCCATGCTGCACAGTGGGAACCACACATGCAGAGATCATCCATTTACCTACTCTGCGTCAAAGACACTGAATCAAAAATTGCAACCAAAAATCTCAAATTTGGACTAATCAGACAGATTTCCACAGGTCTAATGTCCATTGCTCATGTTTCTTGGCCCAAGCAAGGCTCTTCTTATTATTGGTGTCTTTTAGTAATGCTTTCACATTACAGCAATTCGACCTGATTCACACAGTCTCCTCTGAACAGTTGATGTTGAGATGTGTCTGTTACTTGAACTCTGTGAAGCATTTATTTGGGCTGCAATTTGAGGCTGGTAACTCCAGTGAAGATATCCTCTGCAGCAGAACTAACTCTGGGTCCTCCTTTCCTGTGGCGGTCCTCATGACAGCCAGTTTCATCATAGCGCTTGATGGTTTTTGCGACTGCACTTGATGATACTTTCAAAGTTATTGACATTTTCCGGATTGACTCACCTTCATGTCTTAAAGTAATGATGGACTGTCATTTCTCTTTGTTTATTTGAGCTGTTCCTGCCATGATATGGACTTGGTCTTTTTCCAAACAGGGCTATCTTCTGTATACCACCCCTACCTTGTCACAACACAACTGATTGTTTCAAGCGCAATTAGATGGAAAGAAATTCCACAAATGTACTTTTAACAAGGCACACCTGTTAATTGAAATGCATTCCAGGTGACTGCCTAATGAAGCTGGTTGAGAGAATTCCAGGAGTGTGAAAAGCTGTCATGAAGGCAAAGGGTGGCTACTTTGAAGACTCTCAAATATATTTTGATTTGTTTAACACTTGTTTTGGTTACTACATGATTCTATATGTGTTATTTCATAGTTTTGATATCTTCACTGTTATTCTACAATGAAGAAAATAGTAAAAAAATAATGAAAAACCCTTGAATGAGTAGGTGAGTCCAAACTTTTGACTGGTACTGTATGCGATATCAACACTTGTGGCAACATGTTCTCTAAGTGTCACGATCCCCAAAAGTTTGTGTTTTTGATCATAAATGTAGCCCTCTGCCAAAATATGCATTTGTTTGTAACAGGGATCCACACACTCTCTGCCTAAGCAAGTTCTGTCCGGCACTGACATTATTACTGAAAATAAGAGAGATAAGTGATGCATTTAATCAGGGTAAGGTTTTACTAAGCTAACATATGGAATCATTTTAGAGTTGGTCATACCATGGATCATGGATCTATTTTATTTAGAATTTTTAAGATCCCTTTAGGTCTAAAAAATGTATCTAAAAAAATATTTCATAAAATATTGAATTTGGCCTTTACTACTACAAGCCATAGAAACATATTGAATAACACATTTATAAATGACAAAAAGACAGTCATCAAATAAATCATTAGGAATTAGGAAATATTTTGTTTTTTACTCCCCTTATATTTGTTGGCACAAAACTACCTCCATACTTCCATTCATTTGTATGAGTTACCTTCAGACGAGTCCTGTGACACTTGTGGGGGTCGTAGAGCAAAACTGAGAACACCATCATGTTTGTGAGAGTCTCATGAGTTTGTAGGCCAAATTGTTTGGACACTTCAGATGTTTTCGTGAGAAGACTGATTTTTGGGATGTCTCATGGTCTGACAAACACTGCTGTAGCTCGGCCACCATCCACCACAGATGCGCCCTCATGCCATCCTTCATCCCCCTCCTGTTCCCTGTAACTATTCCCCAGGTTGTTGCTGTAAAATGAGAATGTGTTCTCAGTCAACTTACCTGGTAAAATAGGGTTAAATAAAAATAAAACAACCTAAACGGGTCGATTTTATGTCCTGTATTTTTACTGTCTATATAAATATTGGTCTTTCTGCAAAGAATTGTAACGTACACCTGTATGCAGATAACACTGTTGTGTATGCATGGTTGACCAGGCTTTTTCAGAGCTGCAATCTGCCTTTGTTGCTTTGCAGAAAGCATTTGCATGAACTGAAATGTATACTTAATGCAGATAAAACCATGGATGTTAAGATTTCTGATAAATATCTGGGCATCTGAATTGATGAAAAGTTATCTTTTAAAAAGCATATGGATGAGTTAGTTAAGAAGTTGAGAATAAAGATGGGCCTCTTCTTTAGAAATAGATCAAAACCATTTATATGAATGCAGCTGCCTCTGTACTGAAACCATTAGACACAGTTTACCACAATGCACTTAGTTTTATTACGGGCGACAGGTTCAGTACACATCATTGCGTCTTATATCAGAAAGTAGGCTGGCCCTCTCTGAAGTCTTGTAAATCGACACACTGCTCTCTTTTTATTTATAAAGCACTCTTGCACAAACTTCCACCGTACCTTACTTCATTCTTAAAATACAGATATACGAGTCACCAGACCCGATAACAGGGATGACTTAAGACGTCCGCATGCTTCCCATCTGAAACCGTTCGGAACTGTCCCTGCATACATTAGGACATTTTGCGATGTTTTTCTTCGTTTTGGTCTACGGCAAGGTGGTGACCCTTGTGACCTTAATAATTATCACTCTATTTCTAAACTTTCTTGCCTCGAAACACATTTGGAATTCTTGATTAATGCTCAGCTAAGATATTTCTTTACTTTAAAATCTATTCTAAATGTGCATCAGTCAGGCTTCAGACCCAGGGCAGAGCACCATCTCAGGAGTATCACTGGTTTTAAACGATGTGGTAAATTGTTTGGATAGGAAGAAATACTGCGATGCTCTATTCATTGACTTGTCTACGCATTCGACCACTCTTTACTAATCCCCTGCTAAATCCAAACATCAGGCTAGTGTAACAGTATAACTTTAAACTGTCCCCTCGCCCATACCCAGGCGCGAACCAGGGACCCTCTGCACACATCAACAACAGCCACCCACCAAGCATCGTTACCCATCGCTCCACAATAGCCGCAGCCCTTGCAGAGCAAGGGGAACCACTACTTCAAGGTCTCAGAGAAAGTGACGTCACCGATTGAAACGCTATTTAGCGCGTACCACTGCTAAACTAGCTAGCTATTTCACATCCATTACACTAGGCATGTGCACGTGAGTGAGAGAGGTATATATTCTTATTCCATCCCTTTACTTAGATTTGTGTGTACAGGTATTAGGTACTTGTTGTGGAATTGTTAGATTACTGTTAGATATTACTGCACTGTCAGAACTAGAAGCGCAAGCATTTTGCTACACTCGCAATAACACCTGCTAACCATGTGCATGTGACCAATAAAATGTGATTTGATAGGGAGTATGTGTGTGTGTGTGTGTGTGTGTGTGTGTGTGTGTGTGTGTGTGTGTGTGTGTGTGTGTGTGTGTGTGTGTGTGTGTGTGTGTGTGTGTGATTGCTACTGTCAGTACTATAAATACAGGGTGTTGATGACAGGTGTTGGTGCCTCACATCTCTTGGGTGAGGGGAGGGGGGAGAGGAAAAGGGGAAGGAAGGAGTGATGAGAGAGAGATGAGAGGGAGGAATAGTAGGCGAAAGTGGGAAGATGAGTTTGAAGTGGGGTGAGAGATGAGCTAGGGACAAGAGGAGGGACAAAGTAAAGATAAAGAAGAGAGGGTGAGGTTCGGTGGGCACTGTGGTGATCAGGCTACAACAGAACCAGAAGTGATCTGATGATTGATTATCTCTCTACACTCTAAGCATCGAGCTCAATGTGTCTGTCTGAATGTATTTCTGTGAAACACTGTGCACATCATTATGGTATAATTTGTCTGTATAAGGATGACTGATTGAGGTACAGATCCCTCTCAGTATTTCTCGTCTCAGATTCTCAGAATTATTTCCTGCTTGTTTCCTAGCAGAACAACTCTTTCCCAGCTATTATCTGATTAAGGTCGATGGAGATGAGGTAGAAGACATATTTCTATATCTCATCCATGCCCTGTGTTGCATGTTTAGACAGAACACACACATTTATTTACAGACTGGTGTTAAACATTATATCTGTAGAGGTGTTGTGGTGTTGCATTGCTGTCTGTAGGTGTTTGAATTGGTACCCTGTACAGCAGAGTATCGAATCTTATCCTACTGATGTTTTCTGTTCTACGAGATAATGATTTGCATCCACCTGGTGTCTCAGGTCTAAATCAGTCCCTGATTAGCGGGAATGACTGAAAAAAAAGCAGTGGAACTGACTTCAAGGTCCAGGGTTGAGTTTGAGGGATATACAGTATTTGGTGATTTGTCTCACATTATGTGGTGTCTAGAGGAGTTTTAGTACTACATGATGTGTTATGCTAGGGTTGTTTGTGTGGTAGCTTGAGTATATGTACAGTATTATGTGTTGTCTTACCTTGTGAGGTATGACAACGGTAGATCCTCCACTGATGCCAACGATGGGCAGAGCTGTCTGAGTCGACAGGAAGTCTAGGATCTGAGCCACTTCTGCCACCTGCTTTTGTTCAGTCCAGGAGATAGTCAAATAGATACACACAACATATAGATGATTTTTACCAAGGAATCTGGCATCTCATATCTATCCCGTTTTTTCAATATCCCCAAAGTGCAGAGGTCAGTATCTGAGTTAACCTTCCGCCTTGTTTAACATGATTGATTGATTGATTGATTGATTGATTGATTGATCCATCGATTGACTGACCTGAGGTCCAGCTCCTGATCCCACATCGTCCTCGAACACGACCCCATGCAGTTTCTCTGTCGCCATGGTTTCACAGAGACGTGTCAGCAGGGCGCGAGGGTTGGTGTCGTTAACCAGAACAGTGACCGGGTTCACCTCTAAGAAGAAGAAGAAGAAGACTAAAGCAGAAGAAGAAAGAATGTTGCACTCCAAAGTGAACATAGTATGTGCTTTGGTGCTTTTTTGCACATAAGTATTCATGTCAAGAACATACAGTGGCAAAACTGGTTCACAGGTTCATACCTAGGGGAAGATCAGCGAAGTCCTCTCTGCTCAAATGACCCCTGACCTCATTCTGGTAAGCAGAGCCACAGAACACCACCGCCACGTTAATAGAGGGATGAGGGATGAGAGGGCGGGAGAGGAGGGGAGGAAGGGAGGAGAGGAAGAGGAGGAAAAGAGGAGGATATCGCGGAGAAGAAGGTGGCTGTCCTGGAGGAGCAGCCATGTCAGCACCTTACTGCCTGGAGAGGAGTAAGAGGAGTAAAAATAGAAAGGGGGGAGAGGAGAGAAAGAGATATGGAGAGGGGGAGGAGGTGAGGGTGGGACAGAGGGTTCAAAGAGAGGGGGTAGGAGAGGGAAAGAAATGGAGAGCAGTAGTCAGACATGCAAGCAGCTTTTGTCTGGGACAATTGATGTGTCGCTCCACGAAACTAGTCTCTTTTGCGTCCCTTTGATATTTTAAGTAGAAATTGTGCACCAGTATTGGATTTTAAAAGTCTGTTATATTAAATGAAGTGCCTTTTAATATAGACCACATGGACAATTCAACAAATCCAACATTTTTATATGAATAAACATTTGCTAATGTCCCTTTGTGCACTCTCTGTGACTTCTCGGGAAGATTTTAACCCACTTAAGCCCACATTTTTCCCCATAATTGTAAAGCCCTATTTATTTTGCTGCTTTGACAACGTCTTTCCTGAAGATTATCATTTATTTAATGTGATTAGTGATTGATCAAAATAAAATACAAATCCCTAATTTTATGGTGACGCAAACTCCTCATTTTAATATTGTGAAACTATTCCTTTTTCCCCCTGGTGTTTTGTGGTGGAAAACTGAGTACGTCGAGCATAACATGTCAACCCTGTTACCCACAGATAGACAGGCTTAAAATGTTTTACCAATTTACATTTTGGGTGAAACTTGCATTCAATTTCCTCTCCTTGTTGCACACAAGCTTCCATTCCCCCTGCCATAATGGGAGTTATGGCTGAGTTAAGATGAAATTAAACCTAAATTAACCCTGTTACTTTATTTGGCACTTACTATAGTCTTTATTTAGATGGGGTAACATATTAAGTTTAACGTCTGCTTCCAACTCACACTCTCAAACATGTAGATCCCCTGAACGCAACTCACTCTCCAGATCCCAATCACCTGAATTCTGATCACCTGTTCACACACCTGTATGTCATTATCACACACTATTTAGTTCAGTTCCTTGCACCCATCACTGCGCGGTATTGTTTGTTTTGTGACACACTTCTGTTCAGAGTGTTTGGGTTTCCGGTAATTTAATCCTCTCGTGTATGATAGTTGTTGCCTGCCTCACTAACGGCGCCTTTTGCCTAGTCCTGCCTGTTCTTTATCGGATTTCCTGTTATCAACCTATTGCCTGATCTCCCAGATGATATTACTAGCCTTTTCCCTGCCTGTACTGTTGCCTTTTTAAAACCTGTGTATGACCTTCTGCCTGTGGTCCTTTACAAATAAACACCTGCTACGCCCTGCACTTGAAACCAGCTCTCTGTCTCCCATCGTGTTCATTGCAGTCAAAAATGTGATTATTTTTGTTATCATTTTATATATATTTCCACAAGTTGGAGTAATACTGTGAAAATTACAATAATGCCTATTTAGTGCAAGAGCTGTTTGAAAAGAGTGCCTGACATTTTGACCGCATTGGACCTATAAATTGAACATGTGCTCATCATGACAGAAAGTTAAATTAAACTCCCAGAAATGGACTCATTTTGTGGATTGACCCTGAAACCCATTATCCTTCAGTGCATTTGTTTAAGTATTATATATTTTTCTCTCTCTCCATCCCTTGTTCATTGCAATCTCACACACACCCACTGACACTGACACCAGCACCTGACACCCTCCATCAGACATTAACATTTTAGTCTCTAGCCTCTTTCTACAAGATATCATCTAGAAACATTTCAATTAGATTAGATGTATTTATCTTTTGGTCAACTGCTTTCAACAATAACTAGTGCTGAACAACTGCAGGTACATGAATAAAATAGTACTCATCTTCAACGGCAGGAGCATTCGAAGTCATACGGAAGGAAACAGACAAAAATCACCTTAGAAAAGAGAGGCTTGAAAGAGAGTTGAAAGGATACGTCTGATGACAGTTCTATTCTAAGAGCTTAATGTCTTTTGTTTTTTTAGTCTCGTTCTTCATTTGCACACCAAAACGACAATATCCCAGCATCGAGACATTGGGCCATTTGGTCTGTATTGGAACAAAGAGATAGAGAAGTGTGAGGGATGTGAGATGATTGTGAAGGCCTCTCTGATGACAAGAGATCACACAGATGGATTGGCCAGCGGTCACTACATAGACACATAGCCGCGAGAAGTAGGGGTGCTGAGTGTGCTGCAGGCCTCTACAATAACTTTTTTTTTAAGTAGTGCACTGGGCCTTTACTAGTCCTAGTAAAGTTACTAGTACTCGTTACTAGTCCTGTATTAACGGACCAATATAGCATCTTCCAGCGACAATGCAAAAACACACCACACCAAACAGCACATCTGACAGAGGAGAGTGTATGGTGTGGGGGGGGAGGGAGGGCGTAGCGTGTGCGTGCGTGTGTGTGCATGCGTGTGGGTGGGTGCTTGCGTGTGAGTGTGTGAAGCAGGAACGGGATTGTGCAGAGTTTATCAAACACCAATGGCTTCGCCTGGTTAGTTTGTAATGCCCACTTTAAAATCCCACAAACAAGAAGAAGTGCTCTCAACGTGCACAATGTGTCAAAAATCAAATCAAATCAAATCAAATTTTATTTGTCACATACACATGGTTAGCAGATGTTAATGCGAGTGTAGCGAAATGCTTGTGCTTCTAGTTCTGACAATGCAGTAATAACGAACAAGTAATCTAACTAACAATTCCAAAAAAACTACTGTCTTATACACAGTGTAAGGGGATAAAGAATATGTACATAAGGATATATGAATGAGTGATGGTACAGAGCAGCATAGGCAAGATACAGTAGATGATATCGAGTACAGTATATACATATGAGATGAGTATGTAAACCAAGTGGCATAGTTAAAGTGGCTAGTGATACATGTATTACATAAGGATGCAGTCGATGATATAGAGTACAGTATCTACGTATGCATATGAGATGAATAATGTAGGGTAAGTAACATTATATAAGGTAGCATTGTTTAAAGTGGCTAGTGATATATTTACATCATTTCCCATCAATTCCCATTATTAAAGTGGCTGGAGTAGAGTCAGTGTCATTGACAGTGTGTTGGCAGTAGCCACTCAATGTTAGTGGTGGCTGTTTAACAGTCTGATTGCCTTGAGATAGAAGCTGTTTTTCAGTCTCTCGGTCCCAGCTTTGATGCACCTGTACTGACCTCGCCTTCTGGATGACAGCGGGGTGAACAGGCAGTGGCTCGGGTGGTTGATGTCCTTGATGATCTTTATGGCCTTCCTGTAGCATCGGGTGGTGTAGGTGTCCTGGAGGGCAGGTAGTTTGCCCCCGGTGATGCGTTGTGCAGACCTCACTACCCTCTGGAGAGCCTTACGGTTGGGGGCGGTGCAGTTGCCATACCAGGCGGTGATACAGCCCGCCAGGATGCTCTCGTTTGTGCATCTGTAGAAGTTTGTGAGTGCTTTTGGTGACAAGCCGAATTTCTTCAGCCTCCTGAGGTTGAAGAGGCGCTGCTGCGCCTTCCTCACGATGCTGTCTGTGTGAGTGGACCAATTCAGTTTGTCTGTGATGTGTATGCCGAGGAACTTAAAACTTGCTACCCTCTCCACTACTGTTCCATCGATGTGGATGGGGGTGTTCCCTCTGCTGTTTCCTGAAGTCCACAATCATCTCCTTAGTTTTGTTGACGTTGAGTGTGAGGTTATTTTCCTGACACCACACTCCGAGGGCCCTCACCTCCTCCCTGTAGGCCGTCTCGTCGTTGTTGGTAATCAAGCCTACCACTGTTGTGTCGTCCGCAAACTTGATGATTGAGTTGGAGGCGTGCATGGCCACGCAGTCGTGGGTGAACAGGGAGTACAGGAGAGGGCTCAGAACGCACCCTTGTGGGGCCCCAGTGTTGAGGATCAGCGGGGAGGAGATGTTGTTGCCTACCCTCACCACCTGGGGGCAGCCCGTCAGGAAGTCCAGAACCCAGTTGCACAGGGCGGGGTCGAGACCCAGGGACTCGAGCTTGATGACGAGCTTGGAGGGTACTATGGTGTTGAATGCCGAGCTGTAGTCGATGAACAGCATTCTCACATAGGTATTCCTCTTGTCCAGATGGGTTAGAGCAGTGTGCAGTGTGGTTGAGATTGCATCGTCTGTGGACCTATTTGGGCGGTAAGCAAATTGGAGTGGGTCTAGGGTGTCAGGTAGGGTGGAGGTGATATGGTCCTTGACTAGTCTCTCAAAGCACTTCATGATGACGGATGTGAGTGCTACGGGGCGGTAGTCGTTTAGCTCAGTTACCTTAGCTTTCTTGGGAACAGGAACAATGGTGGCCCTCTTGAAGCATGTGGGAACAGCAGACTGGTATAGGGATTGATTGAATATGTCCGTAAACACACCGGCCAGCTGGTCTGCGCATGCTCTGAGGGCGCGGCTGGGGATGCCGTCTGGGCCTGCAGCCTTGCGAGGGTTAACACGTTTAAATGTCTTACTCACTTCGGCTGCAGTGAAGGAGAGACCGCATGTTTTCGTTGCAGGCCGTGTCAGTGGCACTGTATTGTCCTCAAAGCGGGCAAAAAGTTATTTAGTCTGCCTGGGAGCAAGACATCCTGGTCCGTGACCTGGCTGGGTTTCTTCCTGTAGTCCGTGATTGACTGTAGACCCTGCCACATGCCTCTTGTGTCTGAGCCGTTGAATTGAGATTCTACTTTGTCTCTGTACTGGCGCTTAGCTTGTTTGATAGCCTTGCGGAGGGAATAGCTGCACTGTTTGTATTCAGCCATGTTACCAGACACCTTGCCCTGATTAAAAGCAGTGGTTCGTGCCTTCAGTTTCACACGAATGCTGCCATCAATCCAAGGTTTCTGGTTAGGGAATGTTTTAATCGTTGCTATGGGAACGACATCTTCAACGCACGTTCTAATGAACTCGCACACCGAATCAGCGTATTCGTCAATGTTGTTGTCTGACGCAATACGAAACATCTCCCAGTCCACGTGATGGAAGCAGTCTTGGAGTGTGGAGTCAGCTTGGTCGGACCAGCGTTGGACAGACCTCAGCGTGGGAGCCTCTTGTTTTAGTTTCTGTCTGTAGGCAGGGATCAACAAAATGGAGTCGTGGTCAGCTTTTCCGAAAGGGGGCGGGGCAGGGCCTTATATGCGTCGCGGAAGTTAGAGTAACAATGATCCAGGGTCTTTCCACCCCTGGTTGCGCAATCGATATGCTGATAAAATTTAGGGAGTCTTGTTTTCAGATTAGCCTTGTTAAAATCCCCAGCTACAATGAATGCAGCCTCCGGATAAATCGTTTCCAGTTTGCAGAGAGTTAAATAAAGTTTGTTCAGAGCCATCGATGTGTCTGCTTGGGGGATATATACGGCTGTGATTATAATCTAAGAGAATTCTCTTGGTAGATAATGCGGTCTACATTTGATTGTGAGGAATTCTAAATCAGGTGAACAGAAGGATTTGAGTTCCTGTATGTTTCTGTCATCACACCATGTCACGTTAGTCATAAGGCATACGCCCCCGCCCCTCTTCTTACCAGAAAGATGTTCGTTTCTGTCGGCGCGATGCGTGGAGAAACCCGCTGGCTGCACCGCTTCGGATTGCGTCTCTCCGGTTAGCCATGTTTCCGTGAAGCAGAGAACGTTGCAGTCTCTGATGTCCCTCTGGAATGCTACCCTTGCTCGGATTTCATCAACCTTGTTGTCAAGAGACTGGACATTGGCGAGAAGAATGCTAGGGAGTGGTGCACGATGTGCCCGTCTCCGGAGTCTGACCAGAAGACCGCTTCGTTTCCCTCTTTTTCTGAGTCGTTTTTTCGGGTCGCTGCATGTAATCCACTCCGTTACACTGGTTGTAAGGCAGAACACAGGATCCGCATCGCGAAAAACATATTCTTGGTCGTACTGATGGTGAGTTGACGCTGATCTTATATTCAGTAGTTCTTCTCGGCTGTATGTAATGAAACCTAAGATGACCTGGGGTACTAGTGTAAGAAATAACACGTAAAAAAACAAAAAACTGCATAGTTTCCTAGGAACGCGAAGCGAGGCGGCCATCTCTGTCGGCGCCGGTCCAAAAGTGTGCACATGCATGCCTGCGTGTGCGTTCCGCTTATGTTTGTGCCGGCGTGAGCATGAGTGTGTGAGAGGTGAGCAAGGTGGCGGACAGTAATAGAAGACAAGGTCTCATTCTTTTTCATTTGAAAAATACATTGTATTTTTACAGTTATATGATTGAAACTAGTCACAACCCAAGGCCAAATACATAGAGAGGGGGGTGAGAGAGAGAGAGAGAGAGAGAGAGAGAGAGAGAGAGATGACAGAAAAATAGCAAGAAGGCGAAAGAACCATTTAAAGATAGAGAAACAGAAAGATTAGAGAGAAATGCAGACAAGGGGGAGGGAAAATGGAAAGAAAGAGAGTGTGTGGGTTAGTTAGATGAGATGACTGGAGAACAGAGATGCTGGTTGCAGATACACTCAACCCACTGTAAAAAAAATATTGTGAAACAGACACAAATTACTTATGTTCACCACACGATTTTGTATACAGTGCACTTCAATCATAGATGAAGGTAGTAGGTTACTTAAAACTGTCACGCCCTGATCTGTTTCACCTGCCCTTGTGCTTATATCCACCCCCCTCCAGGTGTCCCCCATTTATCCCCTGGGTACTTATACCTGTGTTCTCTATTTGTCTGTTGCCAGTTTGTCTTATTTGTCAAGTCAACCAGCGTTTTATTCTCAGCTCCTGCTTTTCCCTAGTCTCCCTTTTTCTCGCCCTCCTGGTTCTGACCCTTGCCTGTCCTGACTCTGAGCCCGCCAGCCTGACCACTCTGCCTGCCCCTGACCCTGAGCCTGCCTGCCGTCCTGTTCCTTTGCCCCTACCCTGGTTAAATTTGGGTCTTACCCGAAACAGAAGCGATAGGAGGGAGATTGGTCGGTGAGGATGGGTGGGCGTATAATGCGAAGGTCTAAAAACCCAAATGTTGTGTGTTCGAATGACAATGGCCAACTTTAGTATTTTAAATAGTTAGGAACTTCTTATTACTTTTTTTACTGGCTATTTAGCTAGCCCTAAACCCTTTAGTTACTTAGCTAGCGTGTTACCTAACCCCTACCTTAACCCCCAGCCTAGCTATCGTTAGCCAGCTAGTTAACCTAGCTAACATTAGCCGCAACAAGTTGGAAGTCTTTATGAAGGAAATCGTGTACTGGTCAAGAATGCATTTTTTGTGTGCCTGTCACAAATTTCAAATAAGTAATTTGTCTATTTTAACGGTTTTCTGTTAAAGTGTGTTGATAGCACGATAATCTCTACACTCTGGGCTGGGCGGTGATGGACTAAGCAGGTTAACAACAGAAAGTGTGTGGGAGAGTGGTATAAGGTATAGGACAGGATATGAGCATGTCTAGAGACATACAGTGTAACCGACTTGGTTTGATGACCTACGGTAGCATGAATCCTTAGACCTGGACATTCATTAGCTCCCGAAGTTAATGCCCAGGCTTTAGCTTAGAGGCCTTACACAGTCTTCTGGTGCCCAGACAACCAAGGTTAAAACAAAATAAATTTGTATTTGTCACATGCTTCGTAAACAACAGGTGTAGACTAACAGCAAAATGCTTACTTATGGGCCCTTCCCAACAATGCTGTCGTGACGTGACTATCGTTAACCTGATGACTGTTATTTATTTTATCAACCAACTATGTTTAATTGATACTCAATTAAATTAATCATGTAACAACACATCAGGAATTATGGGCACCACAGGAAAAGTTTGTTTAATGAGTTACCATCTCCCAAATTAACTCAAGAATGTATAGATATCATAACAGTCACTAAATAATCAATTCCTCATGTTAGTCTCATTCTGAACATCGTAGACTTCATAAATCTGCACAAACCTGAGACTTACTGATCATTCCATACCACACAAATTGATTAGATTATTTATTTACTAACAAACTAAGTGATAACATAGGATACACACACACACATATGGTTATTGATTAGAAACTTAATACGATAACAACAAGTCCCTAGCGGACTAACACAATATGATACTTGTTACACAAGATGGAGATTTAAAGAGAGAGAGAAAAAGAGAAGCAACACTTGGATACATTTGGGAACTACACCCGCAATAACCCTAATACCTTTCCCCGAACTGCTGCTCTTATGGGTAAGAAGTAATGCATGTATTTAAGTGTTGAAGGTCTTCGTCGGGTATCTCTGTTGGACCCTAGCCTTCCGCTTGGAGAGGAGGGTTCGATTGGGCCTTCTTATTTCGGATGGCCTTCTCCTTCGTTCTCTGGTGTAAGTCTCTGATTGTCCACAAGAGGCCACAATGTCCTTCTTAGTTGTCTGTTACTTGCACTCGTTCTGGAAGAGTGGTCTCCTGAGGACGGCTAATCAGCCATGTCGATGATCACAGAGTGGTGATGAAAGCAGTGTAGGACAGGATGATTTGAAGAGAGTAACAGTACTTAGAACAACGACTCAACCGCAGCATTGATTGTTAAGAGGTTATTTTGTCTTCTTCAACCTCGTGTTGCATTCCGGACTATTGTAGAATTCGCTGCAACTTTGGTCCGTTTTAGTCTGATATGTTCAGTCTTAACTCAAATGCTGTATACCATTGCGTAAAAAGGGGGCCTTTATGTCATTGGTTACACGCTCTCTGGGCTCCCTGGGGCGTGGCTGGTTAAAAGGCAAGGTACACAATTTACTATGATCTCGTTAGAGAACTAAAATCACTATCTTATTGTCCCAAAAACATTCTATTTATCCTGGATATTTTCTACACAAAGTAAAGTATGTAAATCTGATATACACAGTGTAAAAGCTCTTCAACTTACAATGTTTCCATTATAATGTCTTTATAACAATTTTAATGACATCACAAAATATACATACATTTTCCATATTCCATCTCTCATCATTCCCAACATTCGGATGTTGAATTATATTGTCCCAGTGTCAAGCCCTGACCTTAGTTATCTTTGTTTTCTTTATTATTTTGGTTAGGTCAGGGTGTGACAAGGGTGGTTGGTTTAGTTTTTGTCCTGTCTAGGGTTTTTGTAATTCTATGGGGTTTTTGTATGTCTAGGTATATGTAGGTCTATGGTGGCCTGAATTGGTTCCCATTCAGAGGCAGCTGTTTATCGTTGTCTCTGATTGAGGATCCTATTTAGGTTGCCATTTTCCAGTTTGGTTTTGTGAGTTATTATTCTATGTTTAGTTGCCTGTTTGCACTAGTCATATTGGTTTATTTTTGTTATTTTGTATAGTTTTGTTCAGTGTTGCATTCGTTTAATAAAATAAAATGTACGCTTATCACGCTGCGCCTTGGTCTCCTCATTATGACAACCGTGACACACAGTGTCCATTGTTTGATGTTGTCGTTTTGGGCAGCAAACTCTTCATAAGACACAAATAACACTTATTCTAAAATGGATTGCATTTTTGGAAGTCTTCAATCTACACACAGTACCCTATAATGACGAAGTGAAAACAGGTTTTTAGAAATGTTTGCGAATGTATTAAAAATAAAAAACACAAATACCTTATTTACATAAGCGTTCAGAAACTTTGCTATGAGACTCGAAATTGAGATCAGGTGCATCCTGTTTCCATTGATTTTCCTTTAGCCGGTTCTACTTGATTGGAACCCACCTCTGTTAAATGCAATTGATTGGACATGATTTGGAAAGGCACACCTGTCTATATAAGGTCCCACAGTTGACAGTGCATGACAGAGCAAAAACCAAGCCATGAGGTCGAAGGAATTGTCCGTAGAGCTCCGAGACAAAATTGTGTCGAGGCACAAATCTGGGGAAGGTTACCAAAAATGTTTTGCATTGAAGTTCCCCATGAACACAGTGGCTTCCATCATTCTTAAATGGAAAAAGTTAAGAACCACCAAGAATCTTCCTAGAGCTGGTCGCCCGGCCAAACTGAGCAATCGGGGGAGAAGGGCCTTGGTCAGGGAGGTGATCAAGAACCTGATGATCACTCTGACAAAGCTCTAGAGTTCCTCTGTGAAGATGAGAGAAACTTTCAGAAGGACAACCATCTCAGCAGCACTCCATCAATCCGGCCTTTATGGTGAGTGACCAGACATAAGCCACCGCTGAGTAAAAAGGAAGCAACGGCGGGGACTGGTAGACTAGTCAGGACAACAACCCTAAGCACACTGCCAAGACAATGCAGATGTAGCTTCGGGACAAGTCTCTGAATGTCCTTGAGTGGCCCAGGCAGAGCCCGGACTTGAAGCAGATCGAACAACTCTGGAGAGACCTGAAAATATCTGTGCAGCAACGCTCCCCATGCAACCTGACAGAGCATGGGAGGATCTGCAGAGAAGAATGGAAGAAACTCCCCAAATATAGGTGTGTCAAGCTTGTAGTGTCATACCCAAGAAGACTCGATGGTGTAATCGCTCCAAAGGTGCTTCAACAAAGTGTGTGTATATATATATACATATATATACACAGTGGGGCAAAAAAGTATTTAGTCAGCCACCAATTGTGCAAGTTCTCCAACTTAAAAAGATGAGAGAGGCCTGTAATTTTCATCATAGGTACACTTCAACTATGACAGACAAAATGAGGGAAAAAAATCCAGAAAATCACATTGTAGGATTTTTAATGAATTTATTTGCAAATTATGGTGGAAAATAAGTACAACCTGTAATTTAAATGTATTTTTATTTGGATTTCATGTAATGGACATACACAAAATAGTCCAAATTGGTGACGTGAAATGTCAAAAATGACTTGTTTGAACAATTTTAAATTTTTTTTTAAAAAAATGGAGAAGTGGTGTGTGCATATGTATTCATCCCATTTGCTATGAAGCCACTAAATAAGATCTGGTGCAACCAATTCCCTTCAGAAGTCACATAATTAGTTAGATTGCACACAGGTGTACTTTATTTAAGTGTCACATGATCTGTCACGTGATCTCAGTATATATACACCTGTTCTGAAAGGCCCCCAGAGTCTGCAACACAACTAAGCAAGGGGCACCATCAAGCAAGGGGTACCATCAAGCAAGCAGCACCATGAAGACCCAATGAGTTCTCCAAACAGGTCAGGGACAAAGTTGTGGAGAAGTACAGATCAGGATTGGGTTATAAAAGAATATCCGGAACTTTGAACATACCACGGGGCACCATTAAATCCATTATTTAAAACATTTAAGAATATGGCACCACAACAAACCTGCCAATAGAGGGCCGTCCACCAAAACTCAGGAGGGCATTAATCAGAGAGGCAACAAAGATACCAAAGATAACCCTGAAGGAGCTGCAAAGCTCCACAGCAGAGATAGGAGTATCTGTCCATAGGATCGCTTTAAGCCGTACACTCCACATAGCTGGGCTTTACGGAAGAGTGGCAAGAAAAATGTCATTGCTTAAAGAAAAAAATAAGCAAACACGTTTGGTGTTCACCAAAAGGCATGTGGAAGACTCCTCAAACATATGGAAGAAGGTACTCTGGTCAGATGAGACTAATATTGAGCTTTTTGGCCATCAAGGAAAACGCTATGTCTGGCGCAAACCCAACACCTCTCATCACCACTAGAACACCATCCCCACAGTGAAGCATGGTGGTGGCAGCATCATACTGTGGGCATGTTTAGCATCGGCAGAGACTGGGAAAATGGTCAGAATTGAAGGAATGATGGATGGCGTTAAATACAGGGAATTTTGTGAGGGAAACCTGTTTCAGTCTGGGACGAAGGTTCACCTTTCAGCAGCACAATGATCCTAAGCATACTGCTAAAGCAACACTCGAGTGATTTAAGAGGAAACATTTAAATCTCTTGGAATGGCCTAGTCAAAGCCCAGACATCAATTCAATTGAGAATCTGTGGTGACTTAAAGATTGCTGTACACCAGCGGAACCCATCCAACTTGAAGGAACTGGAGCAGTTTTGCCTTGAAAAATGGGCAAAAACCCCGGTGGCTAGATGTGCTAAGCTTATAGAGACATACCCCGAGAGACTTGCAGCTGTAATTGCTGCAAAAGGGTGCTCTACAAATTATTGACTTTGGGGGGTGAATAATTATGCACACTCAAGTTTTCTGCATTTTTGCATTATTTCTTGTATGTTTCACAATAAACATTTTGCATCATCAAAACACTTTGCCAGCAGCATACCACCCTGCATACCACTGCTGGCTTGCTTCTGAAACTAAGCAGGGTTGGTCCTGGTCAGTCCTTGGATGGGAGACCAGATGCTGCTGGAAGTGGTGTTGGAGGGCTGGTAGGAGGCACTCTTTCCACTGGTCTAAGAAATATCCCAATGCCCCAGGGCAGTGATTGGGGACACTGCCCTGTGTAGGGTGCTGTCTCTCGGATGGGACGTTAAACGGGTGTCCTGACTCTCTGAGGTCATTAAAGATCCCATGGCACTTATCGTAGGGGTGTTAACCCCGGTGTCCTGGCTATCACGGTCACCTAATAATCCCGACCTCCACAAGTGTCACAGGACTCGTCTGAAGTCAGTAACGCTGATGTGACAACTTCTATCATTAGCGTCCAAACTGTTTGAACTACAAACTAATATGGAAAGGGGAGACTTTCACAAACACGATGGTGTTCTCCGTTTTGCTCTACGGCCTCCACAAGTGTCACAGGACTCGTCTGACGAGTCATGAAGGCAGTCAAATTCCACGTGACTGTTTAGTCACGGTAATTAGTCTTCTCCAAGCTCTGATGCTGCTGATGGTCATTAGTAGTTTACCAAACTTGCTAACTGCCTGGAACTCAACACTCTATTGTACCTCTAATCACTCTGACATCAATGCACACTTCATGATAGTCCATGAGCTCATGTTGTGCAACATTTCTATAGGCTATGCAATTGTGTGCGTAAACAGAGTGGTGGCCTCTATTAAAAAAGGAGGATCCCATCAGCTTTCTGTAGGCTAGGCCTACTATATATATATATTTATTTATATCAACTTTCCTAATATTAAGCACATTGCTTATCTTTATAACAGGAGTATAGCCTCCCTGGCTGGCATTAAAAAAACGAACCACGGGAAAAGGGTCCTCCATTTGTTAATTAATTCTCTATTTAAGTGCAGAGACGACATGTATTTTTCCCCTGCCCCTGTTTCTAGACAGTTGTATGAAAATAGCCATTCTAAATCTAAACAAATTTCACACATATATTAGTATATGTAAAGACAAGATTAAATCACGAATAGTCTGATGGGTGACAATATCAGCCTATCACTTGTGAATGATATATTATCACTTGTGAATGATGCCCAGCCTAAGGCAAGAAACAATGCCTTTTTTGGGCTAGTTTTTCTAATCATAGTCTCATACATCATGTAGCCTAGCCCATAGGCCTATATGCTTTGATAAGGTTTGTATAACAACTAAAGTGGCCAAATAACTTCTTCAAATTAAGGACATTAATCCACTTTACAAGGGGTGTAGAGCCAACCGGCATACATAAGCAATATGTGAGTTTCAAGTTTGGGAAGATAATTTTCACAATAAAAATGCACCTTTATAGTAAAAGCATTACCTGCATAATCACATGTGTGTTGACTTTTGATAATGGTGTTTTCCCGCTAATGGAACATTCACGCATATGGCCTACTGCCGTGTGGTCATTGCTGCACTTATATTGTGAAGAAATAGCCTAATTGTTTATCAACATGTTAATCTAAACACTCTGGTCTGCTGCATCAGCCTTATTGTGTAAAACCATTTTTTGATGCTAGTGGTTGTATTCATTTGGAATCTATCGCATAACTGTCCCAGTCAGAGTATGTTTGGAATATTTATTTTTCGCACAGAATAAAATAGGCTAACTTTTGTACTATGGGAGATAGTAGATTGACATAAGCTAGTGCTTTCGTTGTTCGTTTGGTCTACTCATCTTGTTGGCTGATGAAAAGTAAATGTGGGCAGTTCTTCCAATATCTTCAATATGCACCTCGGGATAGGATAACGATTCGCACACTTATGTCCCCGATGTGTCTGTCTTCACTTGTAGCCTGTGAGAAAGACCCGATCAAGTGATGAAGAGCCATGTGAATGTGATGTGCTTGGGAGCAAGCAGCACTCCGGGAGAAGGGAATTATAATTTTTATATTCAACCTAAGGGCACAACGGCCACTGGCCGCAAAGGCATGGATTTTTTTAATGGGCATTTCGGCCACACAAATGGGATGCCCCAGGGAAATTCAAGGCATTATCAAGTGCTTGTCAAATTGTGGAAGAGAGACTGGTGAAGTTTGTACAGCCTGTGCAAAAAAAACAAAGCAGAGCTCATGCCTTTCATGCAACTTTTTTCAAATCATCTTTAGAGTCACATCATGCAGCCTGATAATGTATAAAATATCTAAACATATAGCCCAACATTTGTAGAACAACTGAAGTTACATGAAAAACTCTAAGTTAAGCATATAGGAGTAACTATTTCTTTGTTAACCACTCAACACAGAATGTGCACACTCCCTCGAATATCCTTTCTATTTTATTCAGTTCATTCAATTGTATTCTTCATACTATAAAATTCTATAAAATAATGCTATTGAATTCTGAGCAAATCTTGTCTGCTAATTAACTAGTGTAGCCCACAGCCATATGGCATAGCCAGATCAGTGCCTAACAATTCAGAGTATTCTATTATGTTCTTCTGAAATAGACTACATTTTCTTCATATGATGTTTCTTTAAACCTGTCTAAAATAAATCATGGATTTATTGTGAAGGTGTAGGCTATATTACATGGATTTATTAGACTTTTTAACATGCAGATGCTCCAAAGGTCTGCATCAGTGGCTTGTAGTGGAAGCCAGGAGCTGCTAAATGTGTTTATGTTAATTAACGGTAAATTACCATGAGACTGGCAGTTATTTGCTTGACAATCACCTGCTGACGAAATCTCGTGACTGCCACAGCCCTACTCCCTACCATCATATCTAAGCCTATATGACACCAACAAGATTGGAGGTACACAACACACTCAATGACAGCTGACCCCACAATAATCGCTTCCACAACCTATGGCGAAGCAATATATTCAGGTTTCACACGTCACAGCAGTATGCTATAGGACAGTGGTCACCAACCGGTTGACTGCTGCAATTGACCGGTCGATCTTCAAGGCATTCTTAGTAGATCGCCAAACATTTCTGTAGAAAACCAAATGATAGGCCTTGCGCTCCTATTGTTTCTATTTGTCTTGCACTGTTGGTACTAGGTTCACCCATTTCAGCTGCCAGGTGCCGGGTAGACGACATGTTCGCATTTTGTACCATTTCATATGTCTGAAAGTAGAAACTCTGCATTCCAGGGGGGAGCAAATCAAGTGTGCTGTAGGCCTACCACTGGCCAATTGGATGTCTCAGATGACCGTGTCTGCAGTAACATAGTAGGTGCAAATGAAAGCTACAGCAAAATTGATGCTGTGAGATTTCTAAACTTTTAAAACCATGACTTGATTCTGACCATCAGATGCAGGCTCCATCAGACCAGTAAAATAAATAAAAAAGAGAATCATTTAAACGTATGCTCACTCAGTTGTGCCTCACAAGTAATACAACAACTGGTCTATTATTGGTGGGATCATGCAGCCTACCTCAAATGTTGAAATGTATTTTTTTTTAAATGGTCTGAGAAGAACCACAATGCATTGGCAGGAATATTCAGGCAAAGCCAATATGCGGTGATAACGATTTAGGCCAATAGTCTACTGCGCAAACCTCATTAGTACAGTACTGTTATTAATAGGTTAATGTTGCATTGGATAACAAAACGCAAGTCATGTTAAAAAAAAATGGAGCTGTACATTTTGGCTTGGCTTTTGGCTTGACTCAGTAAAAAAATAATTGACTCAAAGAGGTTGGTGACCACTGTTACAGGATATTTTATTCTGTAGGGAAGCAGAGAGAGAGAGGACTGGATACATTACTATTTCACTCTCCCTCTTTCTCTCTCTCTCTCTCTCTCTCTAGCTCTCTCTCTCTCTCTCTCTCTCTCTCTCTCCTTCCCTACACCCTTCCCTCAGTCAAGGATTCCTAGACAGAGACAGTGTGATTGATGAGATGCAGACAAACAAACACACACACACACACACACACACACACACACACACACACACACACACACACACACACACACACACAATCTGAATAAACAATACCCCACATTACGGTTTGTAAATCATATTACGTTGTTCTTCACTTTAGTGTTTTATAATTCATCATAACTTTGTGTCTCTATGCCTCTCCATTGTAACATAGCCAACATAGCACAGCTAGTCATATATTCTGCAGCAGTCTCTATTGGACCATGTTTTTCTGAGGCATAAAGGTTTGATGACTCTTGCAGATAAATGTTACTGCCTATATGTAGATGGCGAGAAAAGAGATAAGTAAGTGTGTGTGTCGGGGGGGGGGTTATGATACAGCAGTATGGAACCAATCAAAGCTATGCTAGTCGTTTCCCTGTACAGTGTAAAACTCAGATCACTATAGGGAAACGTGGGTTAAGTCGATTTAAAGGTTAAGTTGAGCCACCCCTTGTTTCTAGAAAACCCTACACAAAATGAATCACATAACCAAATATTTTGGGAGTGGTCATCATGTGGTAAGCAAGTTAGATCCAGAAAACGGATTTTCAAAAAGTCAAATGAAATGTATGGTCAAATCAAATCAAATGTTATTTGTCACGTGCTTTGTAAAGAACAGGACCAGACTGTGAGATGCTTAAGTACAGGCTCTTCCCAACAATGCAGAGAGAAACATGTAAAATAATAGAAAAATGATAACACTAGGAATAAATACATAATGAGTAACGATAACTTGGCTATCTACACGAGGTAGGAATAAAGTCGAGTCGATGTGCAGGGGTACGAGATAATTGAGGTAGATATGTAGATATAGGTTGGGGTGAAGTGACTAGGCAACAGGATAGATAATAAACGGTAGCAGCAGCGTATGTGATGAGTCAGAAGAGTTCATGCAAAAAGAGTCAATACTAAGCTCAGTCTTATGGCTTTAGGAGTAGTATCTCTTCAGGGTCCTGTTGTTTCCAGACTTGGTGCATCGGTACCACTTGCTGTGTTGTCATAGAGAGAACAGTCTATGATATGGATGGCTGGAGTCTTTGATTTTCTTTTGACACCGCCTGGTATAGAGGTCCTGGATGGCCGGGAGCTCGGCCCCAGTGATGTACTGAGCCGTACGCACTACTCTCTGTAGCTCCTTGTGGTTGGATGCCAAGCAGTTGCTATACAAAGTGGTGATGCAGCAAGTCAAGATGCTCTCAATGATGCAGCTGAGGAACGAGGATCTGAGGGCCCATGCAATATCTTTTCAGCCTCATGAGGGGGAAGAGGTGTTGTCTTGTCTTCTTCACAACTGTGTTGGTGTGTATGGACGATGTTAATTCCTTAGTGATGTGGACACCAAGGAACTTGAAGCTCTCGACCCGCTCCACTACAGCCCCATCATTGTGGATGGGGGCGTGCTCATCCCTCCGTTTCCTGTAGCCCCAATCAGCTCCTTTGTCTTGCTGACATTGAGGGAGAGGTTGTTGTCCTGCACCACACTGCCAGGTCACTGACCTCCTCCCTACTGACTGTCTCATCATTGTCGGTGATCAGGCCTACCACTGTTGTGTCATCAGTAAACTTAATGATGGTGTTGGAGTCGGTGGCTGATGTGGAGTTGCAGAGGGAGTTGTGCAGTCCCAGGGTCCTGAGCTTAGTGATGAGCTTAGAGGGAAATATGGTGTTGAACACTGAGCTGTAGACATTCTCACAGGTGTTCCTCAAGTCCAGGTGGGAGAGGGCAGTGTGGAGTGCATTAGAGATTGTGTCATCTGTGGATCTGTTGGGGTGGTACATGAATTGGAGTGGGTTCAATGTGTCTGGGTTAATTTCTTGTTGATGTGAGCCATGACCATCCTTCTAAAGCATTTCATGGCTACAGGGCGATAATCATTTAGAAAGGTTACCTTGGCGTTCTTGGACACAGGGACTATGGCGGTCTGCTCGAAACATGTAGGTATTACAGACTGTGTCAGCGAGAGGTTGAAAATGTCAGTGAAGACACTTGCCAGCTGGTCAGCGCATGCTCTGAGTACGCATCCTGGTAATCCACCTGGCCCCACGGCCTTGTGAATATTAACCTGTTTAAAGGTCTTACTCACATCGGCTACGGAGAGCGAGATCATACTTTCATCCGGAACAGCTGGTACTCTCATGCATGGTTCAATTTTGCTTGCCTCGAAGCGAGTATAGAAGGCATTTAGCTTGTCTAGTAGGCTCGCGTCACTGAGCAGCTCGGTTTCCCTTAGTAATCCGTGATAGTTTCCAAGCCCTGCCACATCCGACGAACATCAGAGCCGGCATAGTAGGATTCGATCTTCGTCCTATGTGGACACTTGGCCTCTTTGATGGCTCGTTGGAGGTTGTTGCGAGATTTCTTATAAGCATCCGGGTTAGTGTCACACTCCGGGTTAGTGTTCTGCTGTTCTGTTGCTGCTCTGATGTCCAGAAGCTGTTTGGGGTCATAGGAAATAATGGTTGAGACATTATATACACAATCGGCTGTAACGATCGTTGTTGGAAGGATTGGACCAAGGTGCAGCGTGGAAGGCGTTCATCATATTTATTCATGTGAACCAGCAACAAAACAAATAAAGAGTAACAAAACTAACGTGCAGCTTTGTAGTGCAAAAGGCTACAATACAAAAACATGATCCCAGACACAATAGGTGGAGAAAGGCTGCCTAAATATGATCCCCAATCAGAGACAATGATAGACAGCTGCCTCTGATTGGGAACCATACCAGGCCAACATAGAAATAGAAAAAACTAGAGTACCCACCCTAGTCACACCCCGACCTAACCAAATAGAGAATAAAAGGCTCGCGTGACATCGGCGTAACAGAACACAGAAAAATATCTAAATTGGTCAGGGGCCCATTAAACAGCTACTAGCCACTGCAGCACCATCTTTTACCATATATATTATAGGTTTCATGATGCTTGTATCTAAGCCAATGTAGATGGTTTCAAGATTGTTTTGAACATCAGTCGGGGACTCAAACTACAATATGACATCTTAAACCTAGCAGTGCATCCCTGTAGCTGTGTGGGCTAATATTGTCAAAATGTTTGCCTTGTGGTAAGTTGAGCCAATGGCCCCCACACCCCCATACAAATGACGATTACATGTTGTCCGTTGTATGCATAGTATTCCTAGTATTTTTGCAATGTGTCATGTGCATTTCTATCATTACAAAGCAGACATCATGCATCATGTTTACACATGTAAAACAAGCAGGTTTTAGCCCCCCTTGAGGCTGTTGAGAGAGCAGCCAATGAAATGAGAGAAGGGAATAAGTCCATTTGAGCAGCAGCAACAGATGAATGACACTGAATGACACTGAATGACAATGAATGACACTGAAGAGGTACATTGACAAAAAAAAAGAAAACAAACATGTACCTACGCAAAAGAGAGGCTATTATATTGTAGCAGAGGCACACAAGGTCTAGCTCACTCATACACGCTAGCTAACTCTAGCGTCTATTCGCGAAGGCACCTTCCATTAAGAGACGCAGCGCTCTGTCTGAACGGTACAGTTTTTGAAACATAAGGGCCTTATCTCATATCAGCTAGAAATAAATACGTAAAAAATGTAAAGGTTGATTTTACTACACTGTTGAAATCAAGTGCTTTGTAACACCTAAACTAGTGGTAACTAAGCTGCCTCCAAGTTGAAGGAGATGAAACCTTAACTTTGCATAAGTATTGAAAACATCATCCTGAGATGTTTTGAAACTTTACATGGTGTGTTGTAACACCACTCAATCAATTAACACCTTGATAGGGACTGGGAGCACTAACAAAAAAAGGAATAAAACCCTATTTTGGTGTTTCAAGTCCTGTTCACTGCAAAATTAGATACCTTCTCTTTTGGTGTTGTTTCCTCTCTTTAAATCTTCTAAACACCATTATGATCTTTTGTATCCCATCTTGTGCAGAATGAAATCCCTTTTTATGAATTGTCTTAATGTTTAACATTGTTCTATGCATTTGATAATGTACCATTATGTACCATTTTGGCAGGCAATGTCACAGTGTTCAAACTGGTAGTTGAACTGAGGATTCTACGCTTGATTCTTCCATTGACAACCAAAAGTGTGGGAACGGGTGTCCTCACTGAAAGACAATTTGCCTAATGATTTTGATATACGTTCATCATGATCCATTACACCTCATGGCACAACAAGCCTAGTACTGATATAGAAATATACTTTTCTTTAAACATGCATACAACGTTGTGCGAATGAATCATAAAGTCAAAACAATTTTGATTTACCCACAATCCTCTAAAAACAGAGTCACAGGAAATGCAAGGAGATTAAAACCAAAGACTTCCAATGGTTAAATCACTGTATTGTCTCTCTCTTTGGTTTTCCTCTTTCGTGAGAATACTTACATTTTGAGAAACATGTTAAAATTGGATTTACATTGTTTTAGTCAAATTAAATTAACAAATCATTGAAATGAGTTGCATAATTTTTTTTATATCGCTTTGGGACAGTTAGGCTATAAACCATTTGCAGTTTTGATATTTTGATGCTGCCTGTTTTCACAACGCCATCTGAATAAGATAAATATTCAGGTTGAAGTATAACTTGTTTCAGAGTACTATATTTCTCTTTTTTAAACACATTTTCTGTAGTAAAACACTTACATAGGGTTTACATTCAAACACCCTCCAAACACCAGATCTCAGCTTAGGTGCATTTCATGGTTTCATTACACAATCATGGTGTTTTGAGACTCTAGTGTTATAAGGTTCCCTCATAGCCATATTTCCATGTTACAGCGCTTGTTTACGGAAGACAGACGGAAGACAGAGGGTGGTGATGAACACCTGTGAAGACGGACGCCAGAAAAGTGTTGCAACTGAAAAATACTGTCGGCTGTGTAAAAAAAAAGAGTTTTAAAACAGTGTACGTACAGTAAGTATGAAATGACTGATGTTAAAGTAAAATCGCATCGCAAAAGACGATTATTGACTTTTGTAAACGTTAAAACTGAGCGTTGGGAGTGTAGTTCACATGGTCCCAGCTGTGGGCGACACTTTACGGCTGAGAACCCTAGGGATAAGGCAGAATGCCACCTTGGGTTCTCGAGAGCAGGACGACATAGAGTCTGATCTTGCTAAACATCAAGATTCTTGTGGACCAGTTTCACGGGCTTAGTAACCTCAAATCCAGAGAACCAGCCTACGAATTGCTCTTCATGAAGTGGAAGACTAAGTGATATTGAACAGAAAGATCTATATCTGAATGTAGGCATACATTCAAGATATACAAAATACCCCATTCCATGAATTACACTTTGATCTACCAGCACCATCACCCACTGTCACAGGACATCATCACCCACTGTCACGGGACATCATCACCCACTGTCACAGGACATCATCACCCACTGTC
Source organism: Oncorhynchus tshawytscha (assembly GCF_018296145.1). Classification (NCBI taxonomy): domain Eukaryota; kingdom Metazoa; phylum Chordata; class Actinopteri; order Salmoniformes; family Salmonidae; genus Oncorhynchus; species Oncorhynchus tshawytscha. The sequence continues at coordinate 15,937,045 of NC_056453.1, read as the reverse complement.
ACAGGACATCATCACCCACTGTCACAGGACATCCTCACCCACTTACCCCGAGGCAGCTCAACTAAGCATGTCCCTAAGCTCAACTTACCCCATACCCAGGGTAAGTTGTGCCAAGAGACCACTTTTTAAGGGAAAAGCTGTGTTTTCAAAACTGTTATGTTTACATTAATTCTGATTATGTTCAGGCCATACCTGGTTAGTAATAGCCTTTCTAGGGAGTATTTCCTAGCCACCGTGCTTCTACACCTGCATTGCTTGCTGTTTGGGGTTTTAGGCTGGGTTTCTGTACAGTACTTTGTGACATCAGCTGATGTAAGAAGGGCTTTATAAATACATTTGATTGATTGAAATTTGATTGATACACACACACACACACACACACAAAACCACACAGACATGCACACACACTTCAGAAGACACACACACACACATACAAAGACAGTGTTGTGTCCTGTCAGATAGGATGTAATTGTGATTGTAACAAACAGTTATACAGCCTGACATGTATATTAGACTTGTCATGGCCATTCATCACTTAGTAACTGTGGGATACGCTAACAGAGATGCGTTATAGACCTGCCCTACCCAATCATAACCACACACAGACACACACATTAGACCTTCTGCACACAGCTGTAACGGGACAGTGAATGGCACTACTAAAAATGCAAGAAAATGGCATCAGAAACACACACACAAAAACACGCACACACAGAGAGAGAGAGAGAGAGAGAGAGAGAGAGAGAGAGAGAGAGAGAGAGAGAGAGAGAGAGAGAGAGAGAGAGAGAGAGAGAGAGAGAGAGAGAGAGAGAGAGAGAGAGGAAAAACTCAGAAACCCAACCTTTTAAGATCCACCAACACCTCTGGAAAAGTGTAAAATTATATTAATAAGCTGCCATTTCCACTACGACACATCTTGCACTCAGGGAATGTCTGTCTGTCTCTTCTCTCTATACCCCCTTTTATCTCTCTAACTCTCGTACTCACTTCTCTTTCTTCCCTCTTCCGTTCTCCCTCATAGGACCCAGCTTTTTTGACAGAAACACCACGTTCACAGACCCATCTCTCTCACACACACCTAGGTTGCGTGTTACCTGTGCTGTTTCATCTTTCTCTAGGTGCACTCTCCCTTTTTCTTCTTCTCCTGCTTTGTCCTCTCTCCTTTTGCTTGTCTCTCACTTCCCTCTATCCTCTTTCAGCAAGGAGGAGTGTGTGTTCAAACTGTGTGTGTACGTGTGTGAGAGAGCGTGTGTGTGTATGAAAGTGTGTGAGGTGGTGGCATGCTCTCGTGAAGGAGAGAGCACATCTCAACGGGAGAGTGCCAGCATATGGACGTGTGAGTGTGTGTGTGTGCTACTGTGTGTGTGTTCATGTGTGAAGGCGGACGATAGCTGGTGTTAATGAGTGGGACTGAGGTGAGGACAGTGAAAATTAGAGGGGGGTGGAGAGAAAGCAAGATGGGGCTGACAGAGAGAGGAGGGAAGCTGTCTATACACTCTTCCTCCTGACTGGAGCGATACACTGGGGAGAGGTGTGAGGGACTACAGAGGCAACCGGTGTGTGTGTGTGTGTGTGTGTGTGTGTGTGTGTGTGTGTGTGTGTGTGTGTGTGTGTGTGTGTGTGTGTGTGTGTGTGTGTGTGTGTGTGTGTGTGTGTGTGTGTGTGTGTGTGTGTGTGTGTGTGTGTGGGAACCTGCTTTTTAGCTCTCTGTCAGTCTGCCTGTCTCCCTCGCTCCCTGCTGGTCTGGTGAGGAGAGATCAGAGCGATGAGAAGTCCGCTCAGCGGAGGAGAGAAAGCAGTGTGAAAAGGTTTTAAAAAGTGAAAAATTTGTTCTGAACCCCCCACCTTGGTCATAACACCTCTCTATTTCTCTCACTCTCTTTTTCTACCTCCTCCTCTGCCTCTCTCTCTCCAGGAATGTACAGGTCCTCCCCATGCGGATAGATTGTTATTCAGGTCATCAGATAAAAGAGAA